>NW_027397067.1:25163286-25334951 GCF_003265705.2 Callorhinus ursinus | reverse complement strand
TTGAGCACTTTTTCATGTGTCTGTTGGCCATTTGGATGTCTTCTTTGGAAAAATGTCTGTTTGTGTCTTCTGCCCATTTCTTGATTGGATCATTTGTTCTTTGGGTGATGAGTTTGATAAGTTCTTTATAGATTTTGGATACTAGCCCTTTATCTGGTATGTCATTTGCAAATATTTTCTCCCATTCTGTCGGTTGTCTTTTGGTTTTGTGGACTGTTTCTTTTGTTGTGCAAAAGCTTTTTATCTTGATGAAGTCCCAATAGTTCATTTTTGCCCTTGCTTCCCTTGCCTTTGGTGATGTTTCTAGGAAGAAGTTGCTGCGGCTGAGGTCGAAGAGGTTGCTGCCTGTGTTCTCCTTTAGGATTTTGATGGACTCCTGTCTCACATTTAGGTCTTTCAACCATTTGGAGTCTATTTTTGTGTGTGGTGTAAGGAAATGGTCCAGTTTCATTCTTCTGCATGTGGTGTCCAATTTTCCCAACACCATTTGTTGAAGAGACTGTCTTTTTTCCATTGGACATTCTTTCCTGCTTTGTCAAAGATGAGTTGACCATAGAGTTGAGGGTCCATTTCTGGGCTCTCTATTCTGTTCCATTGATCTATGTGTCTGTTTTTGTGCCAGTACCATACTGTCTTGATGATGACAGCTTTGTAATAGAGCTTGAAGTCCGGAATTGTGATGCCTCCAGCTTTGCTTTTCTTTTTCAACAGTCCTTTGGCTATTCGGGGTCTTTTCTGGTTCCATACAAATTTTATGGACAATAAACAAACCAAAAAAAATTTGTTTTTGTTCCATTTCTTTGAAAAAAGTGGATGGTATTTTGATAGGGATTGCATTAAATGTGTAGATTGCTCTAGGTAGCATCAACATCTTCACAATATTTGTTCTTCCAATCCATGAGCATGGAATGTTCTTCCATTTCTTTGTGTCTTCTTCAATTTCTTTCATGAGTATTTTATAGTTTTCTGAGTACAGATTCTTTGCCTCTTTGGTTAGATTTATTCCTAGGTATCTTATGCTTTTGGGTGCAATTGTAAATGGGATCGACTCTTTAATTTCTCTTTCTCCTGTCTTGTTGTTGGTGTATAGGAATGCCACTGATTTCTGTGCATTGATTTTATATCCTGCCACTTTACTGAATTCCTGTATGAGTTCTAGCAGTTTTGGGGTGGAGTCTTTTGTGTTTTCCACATACAGTATCATATCATCTGCAAAGAGTGAGAGTTTGACTTCTTCTTTGCTGATTTAGATGCATTTGATTTCTTTTTGTTGTGTGATTGCTGTGGCTAGGACTTCTAATGCTATGTTGAATAGCAGTGGTGATAGCGGACATCCCTGCCGTGTTCCTGACCTTAGGGGGAAAGCTCTCAGTTTTTCCCCAATATTAGCAGTATATTCTATCAGTTTTTCCTAAGATTTTGCATGTCATCATAAAACAGCATCAACATCTGGTGAAATCTGAGTAAACTGCAGGTAAAATGCTAATAACAGGTCAAGGGAACTTACATAGTGAGTAATAATACAATTATATTTTAGGAGATTCCTATATGTTAATGTGCTTTGTTCTTTACCTTTATTATCTCTAATACTAAGGAAGTCTATGAGTGAGGTATTATAACCATTTTACAGATGTAATTAAATCTCAAAGAGTAATGTTTGCAACATTGCCTTGCTGGTAAGTGTAGAAGACTGTATGGTAAGTGTGTCTGATCTTCATGAGCTGACCCTGTGCTAGATTACATGCCCTCGAATTCCATAGTACTTCAATGATGCCAATTATCAAACCAAAGCACAAAAATGACCACTGATTAAAGCCAATAAAATATGTCATTGGTCTACTTATGACCTTATAACTGAAATCACCTCAAATATCTATGCCACAACTGTAGTTGTAATAGAAACTAATAGAAAAATCAGATAATCAGATTATCTAGAAATAAGTTTTGCTCATGAAAAAAACATTTATTATTTTTTTAAATGTCATTAAATTATACAAGAAGTATTGGTATCTCTTTCACTCTTATCAGAGTTTATCAATTATTAACTTTGGCATTATCAACATTTTGGGCCAAATATTCTTTTACGTCAGGAGCTGTCCTTCAAATTATAAAGAGAATATGGTTCCCAACCATCTATGCCCGGTATCAGAATCATGAAATTTGTGTGGTGATTCTTGAGGAAGGCCCTCTGCTAATAGTTCCCACCTTCTTAATTTTATATATATACTCATTCCAAAAGAATGTTGAAAATAATTAGACTTGTATAGGTAGTAGAGCAGAACAGTTTAAATAAGACCGGGTCTCTATTCTGTTGTGCTTAATGTGTAATAAAGTGAAATATTACTTTTAATCAAAGTTTAAGAATTACCTCACAGCAGAAATTAATTTCAAAATTATATCCTGATAGATATAGGCTCTGGTAGGATCTTTTCTGCAAGGCCTGATCCCAAGACTTTTCTTTTTTTTTAAGATTTTATTTATTTATTTGAAAAAGAGAGACACAGTGAGAGAGAGGGAACACAAGCAGGGGGAGTGGGCGATGGAGAAGCAGGCTTCCCGCTGAGCAGGGAGCCTGATGCGGGGCTTGATCCCAGGATCCCGGGATCATGACTCGAGCCGAAGGCAGACGCCCAACGACTGAGCCACACAGGTGCCCCCCAAGACTTTTCTATTTGCAAAGGCTAATCATGTAAATGATGAAAGCAGTATAGATTTCCCATAATTTTATGGTTTATCTTCATTTATGTCATTTATAGAAAATTGACACCTAATTTTAGGTGGGACATTTTAATGAACAGACAAAAAATAAACAAGTAGTTCCATACCACCTCCATATAAGGCCATTCTCTCTCCTCTTCTCTGTCTCTCTCTTTCTCTGTCTCTCTCTGTCTCTCTGTCTCTCTCCCTTTATACATGTATGTATATGTATACAGTTAGGTGGTAGAAAGAAGTTAGAAGTAGACTGAAAAATGAGCGAAGATAATCTAGAAGGTAAAAAAAATGGAAGCAATATGACATAGTGAGGGGGACTTGACAGACATTTCAAAGATAATTTTAGTATAATTTCTAACTAGTTGTATGACTGGGTAAAGCTTCATAAATATTTTTTGAAAAAATAAAAAGAATAACTGAACAGTCAGAGTCTCATTTTCCTTTTGTAGAAAGAAAAGAATTATATATACTCTTCATATCACTCAAGAAACTTACAAATATTAAGTGAACTAATGAGGTCAGAGGTACATTATTTGTAAAGATCAAATAAGATGTGTATTGTAAATACCCTGATTTCCCATTAAAATTTTCAAAAATTTCTAAAATGATAACAATTGTTAATAGCATTGTAAAACATTAAGTCATAGCCTGGGCAAAATTTCAACTAAGTGCCTAGTCACTCCTTTTCATTTTCCAAATTATTATTATTTTATTTTATATGCAAATAATGAATCATGGAACACTACATCAAAAACTAATGAGATAATGTATGATGATTAACGTAATAAAATAAAATTTAAAAAATAAATAAAATAAAAAACGACATTCAGATCTATATAATGAAAGGAAGAGCATTTTCCAAATTATTTTAACAATACTTACTAAACATGGGGTCCAATTTTTCTATTTGAAGTTTTCCTCTACCAGTATAATTTTTTTGGCTTTTTGCATTTGACTTTGTCTTGGTAATATCAATAATAATTCCTGAATTCAATAAGTACTTTTTAGTGGTTAGAAATTATCATCATCTTTTGACGATCTTTTAGCAAGCTCATAGTACTTTTACATATATATCTGTGATTTTTCCTCATCTTTGTGAATAACAAAGCAAGTAAACAGAAAGTGAATGAAGTAAATTGTATGGAGAATTAATTTAGTGGGCATGTACAATTTTGCCTATAAACAGCTGGCTCAGGGCTAAGCTATTGGAGATTGGTTACCGGCTGTGATATGTTAGAGTCCTAGAAAGCTATGTATAAGTTTAAATTCATTAAGTTTAACACAATTTCCCCAAGTAACAAAAGAATCTTTCACGATGAAGCAACAGAATTAACAAAAAACCTTATATAAATGAAGTTGACTTATATATACAGGTAGTAAGCTATATATTTATTCTTAGTTCAATTTTTGAGAAAAAAAATTGTATCCAATCACATCAAAATATGTATTTTAAGAACAAAACACTAAAGTAATAGAAGATATGGATAAACTTTATAATAAAGTTTTTAAATGTGCAAGGGATGAACCAAATATCAAAAGGAAAACTGGAGTATTCTTTTAGAAAATGAAGTTACTTCTATCAAGTAAAAATTCACCTTATTTCAACTGCTTTGCATGTTCATGTTCTGGCATATTGGGTTTTCTTCAAGAGAAGCACTAATTTACTTTGTAGTGTGGAGAAACTTTATTAGTATTTACAAGTTCAATGCTGCCTTGTCTTATGAAACATGTTATTAACTGTTAACCCACACAACACCCCTTGTTAAATAGCTCATTATTATTATCTTCACTTTCCAGCTGAAAAAACACACCAAGAAAGGTCACAGAGTGAGTCAAGGCCAGGATTAGCAATGAAAAGCACCCAGTTGTTGGTGCTTTCCTTGGTCTACCTGGCCACACTAACTAGGTGAGATGGCCTGCCTGGATAGCCACAAAGAATGGGAGCTGACCCAGAGCTTGTATAACCAAACTCCTAATAAAGACAGCCTGTGTAGTCCTTGCCTTGGGACTTCATACAAGTTACCCTAAATTTGAATTGGTGGGGCCCTCACTAATATTCTTGACCCAGATCCTGAATGTTGCCCTTACTATTCCCTCACCTCATGTCACCATCACTACTGAAACCCTATGAGTTTACCTGTGGTTTGCTCTACTCTGAACCCATTTCTAAGGAGAGAAAAGTAAATAGTGCTGAGGGCATTTTACAACCTAGGTGATATTTCTGGAGGAACTGCAATCTGTATTAATTCTCTTAAAAAATGAGACCAAATTTATAATCTTTGTGGGTTTTTTTATCTAAATGTTTGAGAAAAATAAATGCACATATAATAAAAACTAACTGAAATTCTAGAGAGTGGCTGGGGTAGAAGCAAGAGATACAGTATATTTTATGAAATACTGACAATGAAAAATAGACAGTGAAGACATGAATTTTCTAAATAATTAACTTACTACTGTTAAGTTTTTCACATTAGCAAGCACTTTAACCTTAAAAAGAAGTATGATCAAGGAAAATAGAAAAGAACTCTTAAAACCAACTAATAGCAAACAAAAACACTGGGGCTTTATTGGAACTACACAGCTTTTACGGTTTTTGAAATGTAGAGGACATGGGTTATCAATAATGTTTATCAAAAACATATTCTTATTTTAATTAATCTAATATCTCACTAGGAAATAAATACAATTGATCAAAGAGGCATATAAAGGTTTACCTATTGGTAAAATATCCTACTAATATTATATAGTATTTAATATATTTGATGTAACTGATGAAATTTATAAAATGTTTTGCTTTGTATAATGAAATACAGTCCTAAGTTATTTTTTCTTTAATTTAAATGAAATGAGAAAAACATTTCCCAGGATGGGGGAAAATAATAAAATATGTTTAAGCTGACAGGATAAAACAAAATAGAACTTCAGATTATCCCATTATTTACTAAAGCAACTGAATATATTATTGGTTTTCATACTAAAAAATCACATTTCAAAATCTAGCCCAGATGACTTCACTATTGAATTCTTCCACACATTTAGGAAGAAATAATAATTCTACACAACACTTTCACCGAAGAGAAAAACAAGGAACAGTCTCCAGCTCACCTTATGGGATCAGCCCAGTCTTTACTCTAAAATTTTAAAAGGGCATAACGAGGAAGGAAAATTACAGACAAATTTCTTTGGAAAACATAGTTGAAAATTTCTAAATGAAATATGAGCAAATAAAACCATAAAACAGACAATATTACAACATTAAGTAAGGTTTATTTTAGATCTAAAGAGAAGTTTAACATCATTCAGAAAGCAATCCATCTAATTCATCACACTGACAGAATAAAGGGTAAATGGCGTAATTATAGCAATAGATACAGGAAAAGCTTTTGATAAAAGTCAATATTCTCCCATGATAAAAACTTTTAGCAAACTAAAAATAGAGGAGAATCTTCTTAATCTGGTAAGGGATATCTACAAATATCTACATAATACATTATATTTAATTAAGACATATCAAAAATTTCCCATCAAGACTGGGAACAAGAAAGTCTGATAACATCTCTTTTATTTAATTTTGCACTGGATGCCCTAGCCTGTGCAATAATATTATCAAAAGAAATAAAAATTATAAAGTTTGGAAAAGAATAAATAAATGGACACTGTTTGCAAGTGGTATTATCATGTATACAAAATATCCAGAAGCATTCATAAACTGTTAGAATCAATAAGTAAATTTAACATGAAAATAAAAATTTTTTTAGAAGATAAAAATTTTAAAAGAAGGTATTAATTTTAGCATCAAGCACATAAAATTCTTATATATTTAATAAAAATTGTGCAAAATCTTTGCACATAAAATTATAAAATATTACTTAGAAAAATTAAAGGAGAGGTAAATAAATGAAAGAATTTATTAAAGATTGTAAATATATTCTTTCCCAAATTACACAGATTAATTAAATAGGTTCAATTCAATCCCAATTAAAGTCAAAATTTTATTTTATAGACATTAATAAGTTTATTTTAAAATTCAAATCAAAATGCAAAAAGGTCAAGATGAGGCAAGGCGATCTTAAATGAAAATAGTCAGAGGGACCATGAGAGACTATGGACTCTGAGAAACAAACAGGGTTCTAGAGGAGATGGGGTTGGGGGGATGGGTTAGCCTGGTGATGGGTATTAAAGAGGGCACGTTCTGCGTGGAGCACTGGGTGTTATACGCAAACAATGAATCATGGAACACTATATCAAAAACTAATGATGTACTGTATGGTAATTAACATAACATAATAAAATAAAATTTAACAGTAAAAAAAAAGAAAACAAAGAGTATTTACATTACCATACACCAAGACTTACCAAGAGATCATAATAAGGAAGATTTTATGATATTGACACAAGAATAGAAAATCTGGCCCATGGCATATAATAAAGCATCCAGAAAACAGAATCATATAAACAGCCACAGACTTATGATAGAGGTGACATTGCTTTGCAGTGGGGGAAAATTAGGTTAATAAATCTTAATCTTTATGTCCTAAATACACCAAAATTGATTCCAGATGAAGTGTAGATCTAAATGTAAAGTACAAAACAATAAAGGTTGTAGGAGATAATATACGTGAATGTTTTCATGACCAAAATAACAGCTTTCTTAATGAGGAAACAAAAGGCATTGCTAAAGATAACACTAATAATTTGTGCCTATTTATCAAAATACTCCATGAAGACAGTTTAAAAGGCAGAATGAGAAAAAAACATATATATATATGTATATATATGATACACACATATACACACACAGAGACACATACATACATAATTATATACAATGTTCAGGAAAAATAAACAAACTACATAAAAAACTTCTACAACTCAAGAAACATAGATAGATGACCCCACAGAAAATAGTAGGCAAAACATCTGGACAGGCATTTCACAAAGAGGCTATCCAATGGCTAATAAACACATGTAAAAGTTATCAACACCATTAGCCATCAAGTGCATACAAATTAAAACCACAATGTGACAAATATGTCTAAGATCTACAAGAGGAAAACTATTAATTTCTGATGAATGAAATCAAATAAGAACTAAATAAATGGAAAGGTATTCCATGACCATGAATAGGAAGGAAGACTCAGTATTGTCAACGTATCAGTGGTTCTTGATCTACAGATTCAGTACAATCCCAATCAAAATCTCAGCAAGGTATTTTGTGGATGTTGACAAACTGATTCTAAAGTTTAGATGGATAAGCAGAAGAACCAGAAGAGTTAGTGTAATATTGAAGAACAACGCCAGGGGATTCACAGTACCTGAATTTGAGACTTACTGTAAAACTACAGTAATCAAGACAACGTGATATTAGTGAAAAAATAGAGAAGTACATCAATGGAACCAAATAGCAAAACCAGAAATAGACCCATGCAAACACAGTCAATTGATTTTTGGCAAAGGAGCAAAGGCAATAAAATAGATCACAGATAGTCTTTTCAATAAATGTTATGGAACAACTGGACATACACATGTTGATGAATAATGAATCTAGATTCATCAAAAAAAAAAGCATCTAGATAATCTAGACAGACTTTGTGCCCTTCACAAAAATTAACTCAAACTGGATCATAAAATTCAAAACAATAAAACTCCTAGAGGATAACATAGGAGAAAAGCTAGATGACCTTAGATATGATGATGACTTTTTAGATATAACACCAAAGGCACAATCCATAAAAGAAATAATTGATAAGCTGGACTTCATTAAAATTAAAACTTCTGTGAAAGGCCATGTCAAGAGAATAAGAATACAAGCCCACAGACTGGGAGAAAATATTTGCAAAAACAGATCTGATAAAGGCCTGTTATCCAAACTATACAAAGAAGTTATTTTTTTTTATTTTTTAAGATTTATTTATTTATTTGAGACAGAAAGAGAGAGTGCCTGCACATGAGTGGGGGGAGGGGCAGAGGGAGAAAGAATCCTCAACCAGACTCCCCACTGAGCACAGAGCAGGTCTTGATCCCAGGACCCCAAGATCATGACCTGAGCTGAAATCAAGAGTCGACACTTAACCAACTGAGCCACCCAGGCACCCCTAAAATATACAAAGAACTCTTAAAACCCAACAATAAGAAAATGAACTACTGATTTTAAAATGGGCCATATGATTGCATTTCTTATTAATTGGCTTATATAATTGGATGCTCCCATGTTAGGGACATAGATATTTACAATTGTTAGATCTTCTTGTTGGATAGACCCTTTAAGTAGGATATAGTGTCCTTCCTCATCTCTTATTATAGTCTTTGGTTTAAAATCTAATTTGTCTGATATAAGGATAGCCACCTCAGCTTTCTTTTGCTGCCCATTAGCATGGTAAATGGTTTTCCACCCCCTCACTTTCAATCTGGGGGTGTCTTTGGGTCTAAGATGAGTCTCTTGCAGACAGCATATCAATGGGTCTTGTTTTTTAATCCAATCTGATACCCTGTGTCTTTTGATTGGGGCATTTAGCCCATTTACATTCAGGATAACTACTGAAAGATATGTATTTAGTGCCATTGTATTGCCTGTAAGGTGACTGTTACTGTATATTGTCTCTGTTCCTTTCTGGTCTATGTTGCTTTTAGGCTCTCTCTTTGCTTAGAGGACCCCTTTCAATATTTCTCGTAGGGCTGGTTTCGTGTTTGCAAATTCCTTTAGTTTTTGTTTGTCCTGGAAGCTTTTTATCGCTCCTTCTATTTTCAGTGACAGCCTCGCTGGATACAGTATTCTTGGCTGCATATTTTTCTCATTTAGTGCTCTGAAGATATCATGCCAGTCCTTTCTGGCCTGCCAGGTCTCTGTGGATAGGTCTGTTGCCAATCTAATGTTTCTACCATTGTAGGTTACAAAACTCTTCTCCCGAGCTACTTTCAGTATTTTCTCTTTGTCTCTGAGACTCGTAAGTTTTACTATTAGATGTCAGGGTGTTGACCTATTTTTATTGATTTTGAGAGGGGTTCTCTGTGCCTCCTGGATTTTGATGCCTGTTTCCTTCCCCAAATTAGGGAAGTTCTCTGCTATAATTTGCTCCAATATACCTTCGGCCCCCCTCTCTCTTTCTTCTTCTTCTGGGATCCCAATTATTCTAATATTGTTTTGTCTTATGGTATCACTTATCTCTTGAATTCTGCCCTCATGATCCAGTAGCTGTTTCTCTCTCTTTTTCTCAGCTTCTTTATTTTCCATCATTTGGTCTTCTATATCACTAATTCTCTCTTCTGACTCATTTATCCTAGCAGTTAGAGTTTCCATTTTTGATTGCACCTCATTAATAGCCTTTTTGATTTCGATTGGTTAGATTTTAGTTCTTTTATTTCTCCAGAAAGGGTTTCTCTAATATCTTCCATGCTTTTTTCAAGCCCAGCTAGTATCTTTAAAACCATCATTCTGAACTCTAGTTTTGACATCTTACTAATAATGTCTGTATTGATTAGGTCCCTGGCAGTCAGTACTGCCTCTTGTTCTTTTTTTTTTGAGGCGATTTTTTCCATTTTGTCATTTTGTCCAGAGGAGAATAGATGAATGAGAGAACAAAATGCTAACAGGGTAACAACGACCCCAGAAAAATATACACTAAACAAATCAGAAGAGACCTGAAACTGGGGTAAAAGAAAGAAAAAGAAAGAAAAAAAAAAAAAGAAAATAAAAAGATTTAAAAAAATAGAATATGATCAAATATGATCAGGCTGGTGCATAGATCAGTGTCACACACTAGATTTTGGGCTTATTTTGGCCTATTAGAAGAAAGTGCCTCCCAAAATGGGGTGATAGACACTGGGGAGCGTATGTGCTATGGTGAGTGCTGTGAATTGTGTAAGACTGTTGAATCACAGACCTGTACCTCTGAAACAAATAATACATTATATGTTTAAAAAAAAAAGAAGATAGCAGGAAGGGAAAAATGAAGGGGGGGAAATCAGAGGGGGAGACGAACCATGAGAGACTATGGACTCTGAGAAACAAACTGAGGGTTCTAGAGAGGAGGGGGGTGGGGGCGATGGGTTAGCCTGGTGATGGGTATTAAAGAGGGCACATATTGAATGGAGCACTGGGTGTTATATGCAAACAATGAATCATGGAACACTACATCAAAAACTAATGATGTAATGTATGGTGATTAACATAATAAAATAAAATAAAATGGGCCAAAGATCTAAACAGACATTTCTCCAAAAAAATATGCAGAGAGTAAGTAAGCATATGAAAAGATATTCTACATCATATGTCACCAAAAAAATACAACTTAAAGTAACAGTGAGATGTTACTACATAGGTATTAGAACGGACAAAATTTGGAACACTGACAACACCAAATGTTGGCAAGAATGTGGAACAATGGGAACTTTTATACATTGCTAGTGAAAATGCAAAATGGTACAGACAATTTAGAACACAGTTTGGTGACTTCATACAAAACTAACATATTCTTACCATTGATCCAGCAGTAACTCTCCTCAGTAATTACCTAAAGGAGTTGAGAACATGTCCACACAAAAAAACCTGCACACAGATGTTTACAGAAGCTTTATCCAGAATTGCCAAAATTTGAAAGCAACCAATATTTCCCTCAGGGGGTGAACGAATTAATAAACTGGAATACAATAGAAAATTATAGAATTCTAGATTCCAAACAATAGAATATTATTCAGTTCTAACAAGAAATGAGCTATCAAGCAATGAACAGACACGGACGAACCTTAAATGAATACTGTTAAGTCAAAGAAGCCAGTGTGAAAAGGCTACACACTCTATAATTCCAACTATTTAACATTCTGGAAAGAAAAAATTGTGGAAACAGGAAAAAGATAATTGGATCATTGTGGGCAGGGGATGGGATAAATGGAGCACAGAGGATTTTTAGGGCAGTGAAAATTCCCTGTATCATATTATAATGATGGATACATGTCATTACACATTTGTCCAAACCCACAGAACATACAACAGGAAGACTGAATCTTAATGTAAACTATGGTCTTTGGGTGATTATGATGTATCAATGCAGGTCTTCGATACTAATAAAGGTACCACTGGTGTGGAATGTTGATAATGGGGGAGGATGCATGGATGGGGGGAGGGGACAAATGGGAAATCTCTGTACCTTCCTCTTGGTTTATTATGAACCTAAAACTGCTCTAAACAAATTAAAGGCTTTAAAAAAAATTACATAAAACACACACACACACACACACACACACACACACACACACACACAATGACACCACTATACATCTGCCAGAAATGCTGGGGGGCAAGTACTGCCAGTGAGAATATGAGTAAGTACAATGTTTCTGGAAAGCTGTCTAGCAGTATATCTCCTAAAGCAAAACATATCAATATCTTATGACACAACAAATACACTATTGGATATTGCAAATGTGAACATATATGTTCACTTAAAGACAAGTCAAAAAATTAACAATTTCATTATTTGACATAGTGAAATTCTGGAAGCAACCTAAATATCCATGAATAGAAGAACGTACATAATTTTAGAATATTGATATTCTAAATGGAATACTGCATGACAATGAGAATGAGCAATCTATTTCTATAAGCAACAACATGAATAGTCTCACAGACATAGCACTGAGTAAAAGAAAACAGACATATACACAAAAATACTATACGATTACATTTATATAAATGTCCCCAATAGGCAAAACCAATCTGTGTGATAGAAGTCATAACAGAGTTCTCTTTGGGGATGTGGGAGGAGCCAAGTCAATGTGAGTTGGCCAAGCAGAATAATATTGGTGATGTTCGGCCAGATCTAAGGATGGAATGGTGGTGGTGGCTAGGAGAGTATAAGGGAAGCTTCTAATAATATTGTATATCTTGATCTGGGAGGTAATTACAAAGGTGTGATTAATAGATAAAAATAATTGAAATGTACTCTTAAGATCATATATCTATATTTGTTATGCATTATACATTCTTAGAAAATTAAATAAAAAGCAGAGATCACTTCAAAGACAAAGGGTATAAAAATTTTTCTTTTTTTTCATAATTGTATAACAATGACTAAATGCAAGTAACAAATCCAAGCTAAATAGATCAAGATAAGGCTAAGAGGAAAAAACACTGCTTAATCCCGCAACCAAAATTCAACAATTTCTATTATTTGCCAATAGATATTTTCTCATTAAGCAGCCATTGTTCATAGATGTCAATTGTTTTCAGATGAGATAAATATTTCCTTCTGTAGGTGTATATTGCCTTTCTTAAATCCAGGCACTACTGCACAAATAAATTCTCGTCATAAAGGAGATCAGTTCAGCCAACATACCACCACTACTAAAATATAAATCCAAAGTACACATTTCTCTTGCCATGAACCAAATTCAAAATGTTCACGTTATCTGTAGTGAAGCCTGAGTATGTTTTATTCCCTTCTTGATTCAAAACACCAGAGAGATCCTTCATGCCAGCTGGTTAAAGCAGAAGCCAAACAGAAATGAAACAGCAAATTATAAAGCCACCAGTGCTGCCTCCCACTTAAACACCCTGCCCTGTTATCAAATGTCATACTGGTCCTCATTCCAGCATCCTCCCCTTGGATTGGCGACCTAGCATTTTAGTTTTAAACACTCTATCCATAATAATAATAAAACAAACCAGGTTTCCTAAATCTACTCCCTAGATGCAGGCACAGACACTCTTCAGCTTTGCATACTATTACTCATGTCGTGAGATAACTTTATTATGGTTACTCTGATTATTAATACTTTCCTGGCTAATCAGTGTCTTTGAGGCCCCTGCACATTTAGCCACAGCCATTCTATTTCAGTCCCTTACCCACCCCATTCCTTTAGCAAATTTAGGATGAAAGACAAACAGACCAGGTCCTAGGGGCATTATCACTACTCATGCTGCTCTGAGCACCCTGAGACTCAGGTCATACACACACCCCGTGACAGCTTCATTATCATGGGTTAAAGAGGTAATATGTGTTCCTAAAGAGAAGCGTATTCATTCATTCATACTGGAGTTAGGGCATAAGAAATTTCCCTTTTATTTCAGTTTACTATTTCATATTGTTGAGGCATAATGTATATAACAGGACCTGCTCATATAAGACATATATTGTCTTTGTCTGTCAAAAATAATTCAATAAATACAATCCCATATTCTAGCATCAACTGAAAGAATTACAAAATCTTAGCACTGAACAAGATTAATCAAATTATAAAACAAATTTATAGATGAAAACATGACTAGGAAAGATCCATGACTTGCTCAAGATCACACCACTACTCATTTGGTATTAAGTAATCTGCTTATATTTCATTACTGTGTGACAGAGGTAAATAGAGAAACAAATGGAGTAATTTTCTAGCCTCTGGAAAACTGGGTAGTAGAATATTCTCAAAAATGTGTTACTGATGGGGGTGCATAGTAACAATTTTTGAGACAACTGACTTAGGTAGGCTACACTCCTTTGCTAGCATGATATTTAGTAGGATATATTTCATTTATATATGTATTATATATGTATATACATGTATTATGTATTAGATATGCACACACATAATATATGTATATATATGCTATATGTGTATCATGCATGTACATATATTACCACTTTTTGAGAACTGAAAACTCAAAATCCTCAGAAATTTAAGAAAGCATGTGATTGTAGACTATAACTTCTTAAGCCAAGACAAGACTTTAAGAGATCTCAGAAGTTGAAAGGGTCTACGAACCAGCTGATATTTGTAAAGTATTTGTATATGCATATATGTGTATATTTCAGCATGTCTGGAATATGTGTTTATAGCTTTTACTAGATTCTCAAAGGGTCTATCACTAAGAACAGTTTAAGCATCAGTGTTCTATACTCAATTTTGTATTATTTGTTCAGGGTCACTCAACCAAAAGAACTGCTTTCCTTTGAACCTCTTAATAGAATGAATAATCCATATTTTGTACCCTTTAGTGTTAACCTAGTCACATCTAAAATCTGGAGAGTGTGAGTTAGGTCAAGCCCTAATCAAGTTTGATTTTCATAACATGAATATTCCAAACTTAACGGATCAGTTTTACTGAGTCCAATAGAATTCCTTCAAAAGTGGCAGCACACAACCAAACTCGCACACTGTCTTTCAGGATCCCAAATCAATTCACGCAATGACTGCCAAATGGTGTATTTCAATAACTATATCACATTGGCACTATTATATAAATTCCTGTAAGGAACAGACTGAGGGATCCCAATTACCAAGGGAAATTGGTTGCTGGTATGGTACAAGCAAGGAGGACTATGTTTGGAACCCAGGAGATTTTCTGAGGTTCTTTTTAGTACTTCCATGCCAACAGTAAAGACTAATGGAAAAATACAGGAACCAGAAAAGGCAGCTTGAGGATTCAGAACTTTCAGGAAAGAAAGATTTGGATCTACATCACCAGTTCCAAGAAACTATGATCCTACCTTACATTCTTTTAAGGTCCCATGAGAATCTATAAGAGCTTTAAATGCTACCAAACTGGAACGGGTATTTGCAAAACCATTCCTTGCTTCCCTGGATGGTCACCGAGATGATGTCAATGCTTGGCAATGCATCCAAAGAGCCTGGCTATGGTCCTTTCTGGAGCATATGATGGAGAGGTTAGAATTTGGAACTTGACAAATGAAAATTATCTGTACAGTACAAACACATGAGGGTTTTATACAAAGAATATGTACTCATTCATGTGGGACATTTTTTTTTTTTTACCATTGGTGATGACAAAACTGTGAAGTAGTGGAAAATGGATGGAGAAGAGGAGGAACCAACCAATCCATACAATATTAGGAAAGGGAGTATATACAGGAATTGATCATCACTGGAAAGAAGCTGTTTTTGCAACATGTGAACATCAAGTAGACATTTGGGATGAACAAAGAAACAATCCTATATGTTGTATGACCTGGGGATTCAACAGTATAAATAGTGTTAAATTTAACCCAATTGAGACATTTTTCTTGGGAAGTTGTGCTTCTGACAGGAATATAGTGCTTCATGATATGAGGCAAGCTACTCCTCTAAAAAAGGTCATCTTAGAGATGAGAACAAATACAATTTGTTGGAACCTTATAGAAGCTTTCATTTTTACTGCAGCAAATGAAGTTACAACTTACATACTTTTGATACACATGCACTGCACACTCTTGTAACTGTACATGTGATCTGTGGTGCTTGATGTGGATCACTTTCCCACTAGGAAAGAGTTTGTGTCTCTTAGTTTTTATAAAGCTATTTGAATCTTTCCTGTGGACAAAAATAGAAGCAGGGAAGTCTATCACACAAAAAGAATGCAACATGTTATCTGGGAAAAATGGACTTCTAACAGCAAATATATTATGTGTGGGTCTGATGAAATGAACATTGGGTCATGGAGAGCTAATGCTTCCGAAAAATTGGGTATACTTACATCACGAGAAAGAGCAGCCAAAGATTATAACCAGAAATTGAAGGAGAAATTTCAACATCATCCTCATATAAAATGCATTGCTTGTCACCAATATCTATCAAAATCTATCTACAGCCAGATCCAGGAAGAGCATATCATGAAAGAAACTCTTCAATGAAAGGAAGTGAATCATCTCAAACACAGAAAGCCTGGATCTGTGTAGATGGTGTCAGAAAAGAAGAAATACATAGTGGCAGTTGTGAAATAACACTTGGTATTCCTACCAGTCCTGACATATAATTATTTGTTACATTTTTATTTGCAAACTCAGTAAATAAAAATACTGGCTCTAGAATAATAAATTCAGCTACATGTGTAGAACACTACCCTGAAATTTTATCCTGAAAGGTGGTCTGGTTGATAAGACTATCCAATATATTATCCTTGATCTGCTTTCTTATTTCATTGAGGAATACAGCATTTGCCAACTTACCTACTTTTACTGTTAGAAAATGTAGATATACTTTCACACTGATCTATTATTGTAGATATACTATACATCTGAATTTACATTTAAGATCAAACATCTTTTTGTTAACTTTAATATTACTTTGGGTAATTATTGCAATGATTCTTCCTATGATTACCTATAACGTGGAAGAATTACGTCAGAACTTTTTTGATTCAATAATTTTCTGTGCTTTATTTGTATTTGGCTTTTTGATACTTTAAAGATGATCACTTATATAACTTTTATAAATAATAATTATAATTTATAGTCAAGTCAAGATAATAAAACACCCTTTTTCTCAGAAAAAAATTCCTGTAGGGAACAAATTGTGTTGACTGTTTCCAAACCTAAGCATTTTTCATTATTAAAGTTTGTTGATCTTCCAATAACAGCATTTAGGAGTGTTATTGTCTGCCATTTGTTTATTTTTTGTCTTATGTTTTCTCTAAAATGTAAGCCTGGTGAAGGCAAGGACTGGCTCATGCTTCATCTGTCCCAACTTTTCTTCTGGGGAGACTTCCTGTACTGCAAAGGCCAGAACGCTAAAAAATAACCTTTTCCTGAACAGATTCCAGGTAAGTTTCCAGAGGTGACTTGTATTCTTGAATCATATACACGCATCTACTCACATGTGAAATTATGTTAAACATGGGAAGAAGCAGAGCTTATACAAGGTATCCATTTTGCCAGTGCAAATCTATCAGGTCTGATGAGGCTTTGGAAACTAGGGTTCTAGAAGCTGCTCTCTGATCTTGGAATGGCAGCTAAAGTGCTAAGGTCTACACTCACCAACTAAACAAATCTTTCTGATTCTCCATCTCCTCTCTTGGAAAACTTTTTTTTAAAAAATAAAAATTGTATATACTTAAGGTGTACAACATGATGACTTGATTACCATCTTTCTGATTGTGGCAGATATACCAGTCAGTTATGGAGTCCCAGCCATTTGAATGGTTTGGAAAAACCCAATTCCTTATATAAAATCCATTTTTGCTGAAAATAAAGTGGTTTCTGTTTTTCACAATCCATTTCTGACTGATAAATGGGCACTCAGTTTTTGCTGACTGAATGAATGCATACAGTTCTAAGGAGGCATAAAGTACCTTTAAAAAGATCTTTTCTGCATGTGTGTTATATTTCACAAATTTTTAAGGTTAAAAAAGCAAAGGATTAAAAAATTCTATAAAGTGGAAAAAAAAAAGAAAACCACACTACAAAGGAAATTCACTTGTGTTTCTGGGGAGGCAGACTCTAAGACAGTGATTTGCACATGGTTAGTTCATGGGCTGGTGTTTTCGGGATCAACACCTGGACTGGGCAGTGAAGGAAGGTTCTTTGAATTTAAATGAAAATAAACTATCCAACCTTCTTTGTGTGATGCATTTCCAACAAAGGCATCAGCAATCATACCAGAAAAGCTCTCGAACTAGAATGGTTTTTATGAGTTGTTCAGAACTATGAAGAGTGACAGACTTTTTATACCCTTGCATCAACTAGTAATTGGATGTGAATTGACATCTTCCCAAAGAGTGTGGTCATGGGCTAGGCAGTGCTCTTCTTGGGTTAGAGCAATTCCTAAAGATAACTTGCCGACTCATTTGAGAGCTGTCACCCACCAATCCTCCCAGCAGCTGGGGAAATGAGTGGTTTCATTCTAAGAGGGGGAAGAGACGGATCTGAGCAGTGCACTATGTCATCCACCTCACGAAGATAGCATTAAGGAAAAATAGCCATGTGACTTTGAACCAGAAAACTTGGATTTGAGTACCATTTCCTCCACCTGCTAGCTGTGGGAATTTGGACATATAATTTAACTCTCTGATTTTGTTTCCTCATCTATAGAAATATAATAATATTATTATGTAATAACAATAATATATGTTAATGGTTTATTGTAATATATGCAAAAGAACATGGCAATCTGCAGATCTTTCAAGAAGGTAAGTATAAATTTAGTAGCTACAATAGAATTCATATAGGTCTTAAAACTGCTTACTGAATTCATTGAGCTGTACATTCCTAACATGTACACTTTTCCACATGTGTATTTTACTTCATAACAAGAAATAAAAAAAGCTCACCTAGAGGGTAATCAGAACGAGAGAATTTAGAACACTATTCACTAACTAGTGGTTGGCAACCTTTTAAGAGAGGTGTGTCATGGGTGTAACCTGAGGATGGTTTATTTATTTATATTAAAACTAAAATCTCAGTTATTATTTTGCAGGAAGTGTTGCTCAAAATGACATGGTCTGTTTTTAAATCAGTGCTTGATTTAGCCATATGCACACTATTGGAATAATATAGAGAAAATTATAGAGAAAGCAAATCAAAGAGAAAGAAAGAAATACAGTACATTTAATTTATTCATTCACTCTTACATTTATTAACTTATCAAATGACAGGTTATTGTGAATACACTTTGTGGAAAGATTCAAATATCATTAGGACATGCATGTCATGACAATGACCTTCTTTGAATTTAAATGAAAATAAACTATCCAACTTTTGTGCCAGTGTTACTATACCTCGACAGGCCTGGAAGGGCATTCCAAGTAAAAGTTATCAAGAGCTAGGTTTTCAAAACTAATCCCATACCCCATTAAACTTTTCATCACGGTTATGTAGCATGTCATTTTCTTTTTAAAAAAAGACATTAAATTGAAACCATGGTGCCCTGTAAACTTTTCAACATACAATCTCCCACAGTTCCACTTATATTTTAGGTTTCAATGCAGTAATCAAGGCCCTATGATGTACATGCCAAAGACAGCATAGTGATGATGGAGGGGGTAATATATGGTACCACCTACACAGTTCCCTTTATATTTCTTGTGACAGCTCCTGTCATTAGGAGTACTGATGGTCACATATTCTTTACTTTCTGTCAAGAAAGTAAAGGTTGCCTCTTCTTCCTCAAGTCGGTGAATACACAAATAAACCATCCTCAGGCTAAAACCATAACACACCTCTCTTAAAAGGTGGCCAACCACTGGCTTAGTGAAGAGTATACTAAATTCTCTTGTATCTGATTACCCTCTAGGTGAGCTTTTGGTTTTTTATTTTTATAAAATAAAATATCATGTAGAAAAGTATATAAACTCAGATTTACTGAATCAGATTCTCCAGGGACAGGGTCCTATCATCTCTGCTTTAATACATTACTCCACTAAAATGAAGAAACATGGGACTAAGGAAACCGGGATATGGGCTCTTGCACTGATTGTTTTAATGCAGGCAGGCAGAAAACACTAGTTAACTTGCTAGTGACCCGTATGTATTTACTACTAGAAAATATTAATTCCTTATTTATTAAATAAAGTAAACCATCTTTTTGTAAACATATGTAAACTTCAGGTTGTCTTGTCTCTTAGGTAATGAAGTTAATAATCACATCTCCTGGATTCAATGAGTAGTTATGAGAATGTCTAGGAGGTTTCCTGATGACAATTTTCCTTGCTTTAATTGTTCTGTAAATATAATGGCTATAATGAGTAAACACAGAGAGAAGCCAGCTGAAGGGAACACTGTGTTTTTTATAATCCTCTCTCCTGACTGCCATTTACTTGGCTTTATTTTCCAATTGGAAATGGTGAAGTCCTCAATATTTTCTGAAAGCCAGAAACAATGTTTACATGACCTACATAATTTACATGGTAAATTCCACTTCATGAGTAACTAAATTTTAACTTCAGAAACAATATTACCTTCCTGATTTTTCAAACAAGAAAAGCCACCTTTAAACATGACTAAAGACAGTAAAGTCTTTCAATCTTGAAAATTAACAGATTTTTAAAAAATAATGATTCATTTTACATGTTGATTTGAATAATGATTCATTTTAAGTTTCAATAAGCCTTTGATTATCTGCTATGACCAGGAACTGATTCATGTCATCAGTGAAACCAGAGCACTTTTTTCCCTTTCTCTGTGGTGTATAAATCTGACCACTGTATGACTCTCATTACATTCCCCCCAAAAAAAAGGGGGATGTGTGAATTTCAAGAGAAATTGGAAGTATGATAACAGATAATACAGGGCATTGCAACCCAGGAAAATTAGCATGTAAGAAAGTAGTTTGATCTAAAAAAAAATTAGTAGACAAATATGAATTTATCTGAAAAAATTTTATTTCCATTAATTTTGGTCTTCTGATGCTCATACTCTCACATAGTTACTAGGTTAATATAAGTCATTACTAAACATTATAGAAAAGAGAAACCCTAAAACACTTGGATTCCAATAAGCACAGTGGTAAATATTAAAGAAACCAACCATGTGGTAACTTCTCGTAAAATACATAGAAGGGGCAGCAGAGTATAATGGACATAAGCTTAGTGTTTGGATTTACACTGAACTGAGTTGATTCCAAAGTCAACCCAAGCATACCAACTTTGGACAGTTTACTTAACCTAACTGGATACAACTCCAAATTTAATTTCAAGTTCTACTACCTCTGACAAATTAATTGTCAAATTGGAACAGGGTCCTCATTTATAAGATGATTTTTAAAAATATCTATCTCGTAGAGTTTTATAAATAGTAGATGTGATTGTATTAGTATAGCAGAACAGGATCCCTGTGCTATGTACCCTTCACTTCTATCTGGCTGTGATGTATGAGAGGTGATCAATATTAGCAAGAAAGAGGCCCTCCACACAGAAGACTCCCATTTTCCTCCTGTAATAGAAAGAAGTAAGATTATTTCCCTATATCAGATATGGAAGTCAGTCTCCCGCCTCCATCACAATGGATATCTAGATACTTATCTTAGCACCAAGTAGGTCTGAAGGAAATCGTATTGGAAGAATAACAAAATTCTAAGACATTCTTTGCATTCCTGATAAGCTAGATGGCTGTGTTCTGTTTGATAATATGTTATATTTACTTGCACACTCATTCAGATGGGGCAAGGACACATGTTAAGAAACCACATTCCAGCACAGTGCCAATCATAATATAAACATTCAATAAAGGAGTTGGTCATGTTGCAGCTGACTTTATAGACACAGGGGCTGGTCTGGCAGAAAGAGAGAGAAAGTATTGCTCCCAAACATGTTTCTTTCTCAAGCACTGGGGTGCAGCACAGACAGATCCTGAGTGAGACAGAGGATGAGGAGAATGGATAAATAGAGAAAAGTTCTCAAGATTTCTCATGAGCCCCTTATAAATCTGGCAAACAGGTAACTTCTGCTTTCCTCCAAAGTAAAAGGAGAATTCATTCTAGGAAGCATTTTATACTGAAAACTTTTATACTTCAGAATTATTATTAACTGCTCTTTTGCTCTGACAAAGACATGAACTAAATCCATAAATCCATAGTATTTTGTCTACTAAAGAAAGTTCTAAAGCCCAGAATGTGAGGGAATAACAGTGTGCAAGAGTCTCACAAGTTGTGTGCTTTCTCATAGGAAGTTCCCAACACATCATAGCTCTGATAGCATAGAGATATCACATCTCTATATCACACCTTAAGCAAATTACTTAAAATCTATAAACACCAGTTTCCTTACCTTAAAACTGAGACTAAAAAAGACAAGAAAACCCACTTTATACTATCACAGGGAGGAAAATACATGATTTTTAAACAAAAGAAACTTACTCTTGATTCTGCCTTCCAATTGGCTGGCATATTTTTTGTGCCTGAGAGAATGATACCGTTTCTAAGAATTTACTTATTTTAGAAAAAGCTTTAATTTTAATGCTTCTGGGAATGCTTTATGCCAACAAAGTGTGGAAAAACAAAGAAGTGCTTTTTGTTGTAGAAAGTCCCCAAAAGAGTTTTTTGGATGTACAAAATAGACCATGAAATAGTTTTCAGTAGAGAGTTAAAAGCTTAAATTTAAGACCAGCTACTTCAAACCTCCATGTTCCAGTATAAGAACAACCAAAATCAAACTGATTTAAGAGTAACCTTATAAGGATGCACATGTTCCAAAAATAAGACCACTGGCCATTCCAGAAAATCCCTCATTTATAAGATCTTTCTTCCTAACTTCTGCCCTAATGCCATCCAGTAACTAATACCTCAACCCTCAAAGCCCTATAAAAACCCTTCCCCAACTCTGGCCTTTTGAGATAGTCCTTCAAACGGATCCTCTCTTTGCTCTGGGAGTTTAGAAGCAAACCACTTTCCTTGGAGCTGGTTGTAAGAGAGCTTTGACAAATTCTAGATGAGAAAAAAATAATTGTTTAATGGACAGTGGCAGAGTAGATGAAAGAGAAGGGAATCTAGGAAGAAACACAGAGTCCATTAACATGAGGGGTGCAAGTAGAGACCCACTAAGAAATTCCCAAAGTTGGAAACAAGCAAAGACATTTTCCAGTCAGCAAACTAATATTAAATATTTTATACATACCACTCTGTTTACTCCAACCTTTGGAAAAGTTCTGTCATGCACAGTACTTCACGTTATTGCTAAGTTACTTTCCAGATAAACTAAATAGATAGTGACTAGGGACAAGGTGGGGGGGGTCTTTGTCTCACATTTATTTATTTATTTTATTTATTTTTTTTTTAAGATTTTTTTTATTTTTATTTATTCGAGAGAGAGAGAGAATGAAAGATAGAGAGCACGAGAGGGAAGAGGGTCAGAGGGAGAAGCAGACACCCTGCTGAGCAGGGAGCCCGATGTGGGACTCGATCCCGGGACTCCAGGACCATGACCTGAGCCGAAGGCAGTCGCTTAACCAACTGAGCCACCCAGGCGCCCTGTCTCACATTTATTTTGACATAGCCCAGAGAGAAAAGAATTGTAGCCCCTGGGAGTGAAATTTTCTCCAGTGTTACTGAGATATAATTATTTAAGTTTAACATATACAGCCAGATGATTTGATATATGTATATGTTGTAAAGTGATTACCACAATAAGGTTAGTTAATACCTCCATCCGCTCACATACTTACCATTTTTGTGTGTGGTGAGAACATTGTACACCTACTCTTACAGCAATTCAAGTATCTAATACAGTTTGATTAACTACGGTCACCATGCTGTACATTAGATCCTCAGAACTTATTCATCTTAGAAGTACAATGTTTGTACCCTTTGACCAACATCTCCCATGTCCCCCATCCCCTAACCTCTGGCAACCACCATTCTACTCAGGGAGCAAGATTTTAGAGAGGAAATAAATAATTCAGCAACAAACAAGCATTAATGCAAAAGACAATTAAATAAATGAAATTCCCTGATAACCCACAAGAATATTGAAGAGAAGTCTGTAGTTTTCAAATTACCAGGATTGTATTCCATAGCCAATTTATTTCAAATATTAAAAGAAAGGGTAATTCCAGAAGGTCAGAGACTTTAGAGACACCCAGGCTGCCGACATCTATGCCACTGCCACATAAACATTCAATGGGGTGACACAAGCAAAAAATGAAAAGCAAATGTTTGCTGTTACTTCAAACATTAATAATTACCTGGTCCTTAATGCCAAAGTATTTGAGTGGATTAGTAGAGAGGAGTATGGTAAAAAAGAATAAAAAGAAGGAAGATATATTAGTTTCCTATTGCTGCTGTAACAAATTACCACAAACTTAATTTCTTATTTTACAGGTCTGGAGATCAGAAGTCCAAAATCAGTTTTACAGGATTAAACTCAAGGTGTCAGCAAAGCTGTGTTCCTCCTGGAAACTCTAGGGGAGAATCTTCTTCTTTGTCTTTTACCAGTGTCTAGAGGTTACCTGCACTCCACAGCTCCTGGTCCCATCACTACAACCTCGGCTTCTCCGAGTCTGATACTGCCGCCCCTCTCTTCTAAGGACACTGGGCACCCCCTGGATAATACAAGATAATCTTCCCATCTCAAAGATCCTAATCATATCTGCAAAGTCCCTTTTACTATGTAAAGTAACATATCAACAAGTTTCAAGGATTAGGATGTAGAGGTCTTTAGGAGGCTATTATACTGTCTACTGCAAAAGGTGTCTAAATGATTGCATAAAAATAATAGGAAAGAAAGCATGAAGGCACGTGAGAGAAGTGGCAGGTATACATCTGTGTGCATACTCAGGAAGAGTAGGGCGATGGAATTCTTATTGATGCTTATCTTTTCATTCAAGAGGCAGGATGTAGTAAAAAGTGTTTGGAATTGGAAGAATTGCTTTGAGTTTAAATCCCACCACATTCTGGCTTTGTGGTATTGAGCAAACAAATTACCCTCAATGAAAAATCACAGTACACTTTTCTTGAGTGCATACTAATTGCAGCCACTGTGCCAATAAATGCTTCACCTGCACCCTTTAAGTTACTCATTGTTCCTGTAAAGGTTGGTCCCCCTGTAAAATGAAGAAGTTGAGACTAGATTAGCATAGTCATCCTCAGTCATCCTTAAATTAACCTACTTAATAAACTGACCCTAAGTTTATCATTAAAATAAGGGTATGAATAGTGCCTTCCTCATAAGCTTGCTGTGAAAATATGTTTCAGGAGCATTCTGCAAGCTGTTATAAAATTAAATGGTGATATAAAGTTACAGTATTTAACCTGAGGATTAAATGAAACAACGCATGTAAATTATCCTAGTTGGTGCCTGACAAATAGTAAGTACTTAAAAAATATTATTTCCCTCAGCCTCATACTTTATTCTTAGAAAAAGATTATTTTCAGGATGGCAGATGTGTTGGACCTTGGAGTGGCATACACAATTTCGCATTCTGAAAGTCACATGTAGCCTCTCTAGATACAGTATTTCTCCCTTTTCCATATCTCAAATTCTTTATTCCCAGCTGATCTTTCCTATAGCCCTAAGGAATTAGGAGACTGTAAACTTAGAGTACAGGGCAAGTGTATTTCAATAAAGGAAGACTTAGAAGGAAAGAGGGAGGTCTGAAAATTCCAGGTCCAGGAATCAGAAGGTCAGAAGAAGAACCCACAATTAAAGTCTCCCACTTAGCAAATGAAATCACTTCCACTGCCTTACTTTCCCTGTGTTTTAGGCATTTGTGCTTTCATGATAACATGAAATTACCAAATCAGCTATTTACACCATAAGGCAAAAAGGTTTCCAGTAGAGAAATTTATTTTTAAAAATTCCAAAGGAAGAGAAGCAGAGATGGCCTAAATTCTGCTTTGTACTTTTGCAATAGTACCATCAGTTCCTTAATGGATCAACTGTTTTTATGGGTTAGTCAAGGAACTTAGTCTATTTTGGCAATACTTCCTCACCAACATCACATGTATCATTGTTATAATAACTTAATAATTTACTTTGTCCCCAAAACAGAACCAGCACTTTGTAAATAAAAACACAAAACAACTCTATGAGGCACCATTATCTCCAAATTCATGCCTATCATCCAAGTCAACTGCCTTAATTGCCAAAGATTTTACTCTGACATTTCCCTAGTGAGTTGACACTGCTAGCTAAAAATGAGAATACATATGTTACATAACATCATGTCGGCCCCAAAAATCATTAGTCTAGAATTTACTTATTTTATTCTTCTCATTTGGGCGTAGGCAACAGCATTCTTACTTGAGATTAAATTTATATTTAGTTTTGAATCCATTAATTTGGATAGAATAAGGTAGCTTCCCTTTGAAAAAAAGCACTGGGTGGAAAGGATTTCAAGATCAGTTCTTTCTTGGTTTTCTGGTGGCATAAGAGTAGTTGTGGTTTGAAGTTTCTGTTTGAAAAAGGAAGGCTTCCATGGAGATAGACTCAGAGAAAGGCATGGAGATGAATGATAAATTTTGAAGTTCAGAAATGTGGAGCCCACCCTTGAGAACTGCCACAAATGACACCCTAGGTCTAAAAGTTCCAGGTCCAGGAACCAGAAGGTCAGAAGAAAGAACCACAGAGATGAGCACCTTGAGAGCAGTGAAGAGAAAATGGACTCCAACTCTAGGGACTGTAAGGTAATTCACCTGGACAGGCTGCCCTCTGGGCAAGAATAAATACTCTCTTACATATGCTTTATGGCGTAGGCCAGCAATTGCCCTGAAATCCTGAGTGTAGAAGCCTCATTTTACCAGTGCTTCAAGTCTCTGCCCTCTTAACTATCTGGCCATTCTGTGGATGTATTTCCTTTTCTATTCCTGGGCCAAGAGGGAACCATGGGACATCAGCTGAAGTAAGAAGGAAGGCAATTCTTTGTGCATTGAGGCTGATCTGAGACATGCTAAGGCACCCTGAGCTGGTATGGGAGGGGAGTGGACACAGACACCTGTCATCACGTAAAAAATATTGGTTGTTTTGCCCTTGGGCCTCCATCACCCCTCTTTCATTGACAGGAAACTGATTTGCTTTGGGGGATTACTCATTCCCTGCTCAACTGTCAGATTAGAGAAAGTGATAAGAGCTAAAAAGACCCTAAATGATTAACAAAAGGAAAACAACAACTAAAATCATCCTACATTGGATAAAAGTCAACGTCTGTTCAAGGTTCAAAAAAGGAAACACTTACAAAAATTTATCATTAATATGATAAAGCATATTTTATAAATAAAAAGTATCTACAACAACAACAAAAAAAACCTTCAAAAAACATAATACTAAATGGTGACAACTGAATACTCTCCTCATGATCAGGAGACAGAGATTTCCATTACCAATGCTTCAGTTCAACATCGTAGAAAATCTTATTTTATATTCTGTATTTCTATATAATACATTTTAATTTTTAGAGGTTTTCTTTAACAAACTGTCTGAATTCTTACTTTAATAAAGAGACTTCGTGTTACAAAAGATCCACAATGACATTTATTTAAGCCTCTAATTTATGACTTACCAAAAACTAGTCTTAATCCCGAGCTTTCAGTTAATTAAACCAATAATTTCACTTTTAAAGTCAGTTTGAATTGTTTTTTCTGCCATTTACCTCTAAAAGAGATTCTGCACTGATACAGATAGCATTTCATTTCCTTTTAGTTATTAAATATCACACTCTTGAACAGTCCATAAGGGTATATGTATTTTAGAACCTGAACTTTGCAAAGGTCTACCTTTTAAACACTGGAATCCCTCCAAACACAATGCCTCAATAAACACATAAAATATAGGCAAAAGCAAAAATTTTGTTCCAGATAATTGCCCAGAGTCTATTCACCTCTCACTGTCCTTGTATATTGCTTTGAACCCTTTTCTGCCTTTGCTCTTTATACCTTTGCTTTCTGAATCTGCTTTTGGTGGCTAATTTGGCAGTTTGTTAATCCTCCCTCTTTGGCTTAGTTCATTTCTGAACTCTGAAGGTATTCATGGAGTGTCTGTCTGGGAATTAAATTCCTTCTGCTGGTTTTGGTGTAGCTAATGTCCAATCTCCTCATCCATTGCCCCCTGACTATCAATAAGAAACCCTTCCTAGGGAGAAGGATTTCTTCACTGAGTCTTACAGATATGTCATTTTTCCTATGGAAAGATTTCATTATTAACTTAGAAATATGCAATTTTATAATGCCAAAGGAACCTTTAAGATCACTGCATATATTTCTTATATTAATAGAGAAGAATCCCAAGTTCAGAGCAATTGTGTGGCTTGTTGAGATCACAAAATTAGTTATATGTATCACAAATCAGTACTAGGGACAACTAGGTAGCGGTTGGTTGAGCGTCCAACTCTTGGTTTCGGCTCAGGTCCTGATCTCAGAGTCATGGGATCAAGCCCCACATCAGTCTCCATGCTCATCTTGGAGTCTGCTTAAGATTCTCTCTCCGTCTCCCTCTGCCCCTGACTGCCCCGCCCCCCTCCCTGGCTCTCTCTCTCTTTCAAAATAAATAAATACATCTTTAAAAATATCAGTACTAAAAGTGGTTTGATTGTGGTTAGAATGTCATTTATGTCCTTTAATAACAATATAAACAACAGTGAAGTACTAATAGAGAACAGGGAATTTTTCTGTTATATATATACCTGTGAGGGAATAACTGATTAAACCATCCCTTGGAAGCTCTTCTTTTGTTAACACTTTCTAATACCATCTATTCAATGTTTTGATAGAGAAATTTAGTGATATTCAGAACTGGTTTAAATAATCCAAGCTTTAAGGGTAATCTTGTTATGATCTTCTAACTAGTCTCCCACTTCTTGCTGTTTATATTATTTTTTGCCTAAAATAAGGACGTTATAAGTAGGACTGACTTGGAACTGTTCAAGTAATTATCACTTCTTTCTCTTCCCTTAATATCAAGTCTCTATTTGAGCAGAACTGTTAACTCACCAAACACACATTTTTTTCCTATATTTATCCACATTCCATTTCACTTTTTGGTTCATTTACAAGAGTCTCTGAGGAATAATAGGTGAACTAGCTCAGAAAAAAAAATTATGGCCATATCTATGGAAAGTAAGGGAAAAGTGGAAATGTGCATCACTCTATCAAACTGAATTTATCCCTTTTCTGATTAAAACCTGGAGCATATCTTGTCCTGGAAACTTAAGAATTTTATTTCTGACCAATTGTTCCATTTGTACCCTGCATTACATCCCAATCTCTTATCAGAACTGGAGATAATTCCTTTCCTGTATCTTTATCTCTTGTTGCTTACTTAATTCTTCCAAGCAGCACTTACGTGGATCAACCTTCTAGAACCTAAAAAATAAACACACTTATCAAAAAAAAAAAAAAAGAGAAAAAAACAAAATTCTCCTTCTCCAGTTATTATCCCTTGTATGCTTCTTTCCCTTTACAGCCAAACTTCCTGAAATAACTATGCACACTACCCAGTCTTCACCACATACTTACTTCTCAATACACTCATTTTTTCCCCAAAATTTTTATTTAAATTCTAGTTAACATACAGTGCAATATTAGTTTCAAGAGTAGAATCCAGTGGTTCATCACTTATATACAACAGCCAGTGCTCCTCATAACAAGTTCAATACATTCATTATTGAATTCTATCTCTATCACTCCCTGACTTCATGTCGCTAAAGTCACCAGTGACCTGCCTATTGCTGTTATTACATTTTTGTCTGCATATTATGAGAGTTCTTAAACTATATATTGTACAGTTGGTCACTTCTTCTGGGACATCATGCTATTTTGGTTTCTTCCTTATATTTCTGACAGTTCCTAAGTCATCTTTGCTGGCCAATATAGATTCATGGTACTTTATAAAATGGCAACCATTCCATTTATTTACTAGGATTATTTTAAGAAATAAAGAGATATTATACAGGAAAGCCTCTACCACAAAATCACAGAATATAACAGATCCTCAAATGTTATTAAAACATGTTTAGGTAGAAACAAAGATTTATTTTATGATGATGTAATTGTCAAGACCATCCATTTTGCAAACTCTTGGTCTAGAGACAGCCATTCTCTATAATTAATACAAATTATATAGTCAGAACTAACATATTTTGATCAATTCAAACATTTCAGGACAGATGAATGGTATGCCTTTCCAACTGTAAAAACTCATAAATTGGAGTCAGGACAAAGTTCTTTAAATAATTAAGTTCTTTTGTGAATTTAAAATGTTTTTTTGAAAATTGATATAAATAAAATTAGTTTTGAAAAAAATAGATAAGACCTAATTTTGGAGTTACAGAGTTCTAGGGATGGAACTACCATTTTTTCTCCACAGAAAAATTTTTTTACTTCTTTGGTAACATATGCTGCCCCTGTGAACCCAAAGGTAGGATAATCAACTCAAGCTTCAGTAGTTTTAGACTATAATCCCCCTTATCTTCAAGAGTGGTTACTAATAGTCCAAATGGTTCCAATCAATTATCCCCATTCCTGGTTTTAATATCCCTGTATCATTCCCTCCCCTTAAGGTTGAGAAGGAACCATGACTTGCTTCTAAACAAAAGGATATAACAAAGGTGACAGGATGTCACTTCCCTGATTATATTATGTAAAATTATAACTTCCATTTCACTAGAAAACTCTCTCTACTGACTCTCCCCCTTGCTGGCTTTGATAAAATAAGCCACCACACAACAAGGTCCATATGGCAAGGAAGTACTCTGAGTATTTTTAAAATTCTCCTCTAAGAGGACTTTGAGTTGGAAAGGTATTTAGTCTGGATTTAGTGGCACATATATGAAAGAAACTTAATTGAGATTTCCCAAAGTTGACAACAATTATAAAATTTTCTATGAAATTATTAAAAATGATGAGGCCCAAATAAACTTTTTGAAATTATCAATAGTAATATTTTAAAAATTGATCCACTAGGCTAGAGGAAAAACACAATTATATTATTTTTTTCCTCTACTCAGAATATTATAATTGTTATGTAAAGAGGCTATCAAAGTGTATACAGTCAAAAGTATAAGAAAAATATTATGGAAGTGTTGTTCAATTAATTATGAAAAATGTTATTTTTCTGGATTTTTGGAGTGTTTATGGCATTTGTAAGCTTTTGGATTTATTTTAACATAATTTTATTCTTTTTTTAATGTATTTTTTATTATGTTCAGTTAGCCACTATCTAGTACATCATTAGTTTTTAATGTAGTGTTCAATGATTCATTATTCTATATAAAACATTCACTTCTGTATTTAACTTTGCAGTCATATTTTTGCACCCTTTATCTTATAGAGGCAACCCAAATAGCATGTACTTCAGGTTCCACAAAGTCTAGGTTTTGCCCGTTTGGTATATAAAAAATATTCTGTAAATATTGGCTGAATATTTTTAAATGAGTAATTGTTAATGTTTCTTGTATGTATCTAGGACACTACATTTCAGGATTTTACATATAAAAGAATATCTGGAAGTCCATAGCTACTGAAACAACTGGGCTTTTCCTTTTTCCAAAATCAGTACTCATAATGTAACTTTGTTTTAAAAAATTACTTAAGATTTAGGTGAAAGATGAAGAAACCACATTAGAAGCGCTGAAGGAAAAATAAAATAGAGAAAATATCCAAATGTTTTCCATTTATGTGGGTGGTAGAGGTAAGGTTAGGGTCCAGATTTTCCTTCTCAAACTATTATCCAACAGCTAACTTTTGCTTTAAAAAAAAAAGAGTAATGTAATAGTTATGAAAATGACAGAAAATTGCCAGTCTACCGAAACCTGAGTGATTGAAAAGCTTATTAAGTAAGCAAAAGGGATAGCAAAAAAAAAAGAGTTTTTACTAATTCAACAAAGAGTTCTATCAATATCATTTATTCTTTTCCTACCTTTCGGTAAAAACACTTCTACCAACTTCTTAGACTATGAAATAGATGTGCTCCCCAAGAACGCTTACTCAGATCAGATAAAGTGTACTTCCACTTCTTGTCCCTAAGCCTCCCTCTGAACTAGCTGCTGGCACTTATGCCAGTCAATATTATAGTGCGTGCCTTATTGTTGACCTTAAGATCTTGCTATTTCTCATTATGAAAAGGAATATAAAATGATCATTATGCATAGGAGCAGAGTCTTAGTCCAAGATAATTCCACTGTCCTGGTGGGGTAAGGAAATGATGGGGAAGAAGTTATGATGGGACTTACCATTCAGATCAGACCTCATCAAAGGAATCCTAAGCTTTGCTATAGTATATTCATAAGTCAAGGTATAAGAATCATAGGACAAAATTGGGCCCCGAGGCCCCGCGAAGACTTCCATCCATCGTGCTCCCATTGAAACCTCCACCTACAGAGTGTGATCTTTAAGGAGACCTCTCATACCCACAGGAACACCACCGGAGGCTTCCTACTACCCATTTAGTGACTCTGCTCTGCCCTACCCTACCCTTGAGGACTTCTGCCTCCCTTTATAAAAAAAAAAAAAAAAAAAAAAATGTCACTGGGGCCCTGTAGGCTGAAGCCGCCTGTGGGAATGTGGCGCGGCTTCAGCGGGAAGGGCGCATCACTGCCTCTGTCAGCCGAACGGATGCTTTCCATACACTCCACGCACAAGGAAGAATCACACATAACAGAAGTATCATTCTACTATGAGAGATTAATTTGCTTGAATTAATTCAGGTGGTCCAAAACCAGGTAGAGACTTTATTTCATCAAAGGTTAATTCAAGAAGCATCAGAGAAGTAATCCACTACTCTGATAATTGCCTTTTTTAAAAAAAAATGCATAATATTGCAGGGCATCAGATCCATGCCTACACCTCAGCCCATAGAAAATAATAAATGCTGGGCACCTGGGTGGCTCAGTTGGTTGGGCGACTGCCTTCGGCTCAGGTCATGATCCTGGAGTCCCGGGATGGAGTCCCGGGATCGAGTCCCGCATCGGGCTCCCTGCTCGGCAGGGAGTCTACTTCTCTCTCTGACCCTCTTCCCTCTCGTGCTCTCTATCTCTCATTCTCTCTCTCTCAAATAAATAAATAAAATCTTTAAAAAAAAGAAAAGAAAATAATAAATGCTGGTTAAACAGGTGATTGCCATTGACTTGTTTTGCTTATAAAAACCTTAATTATAAGCTACATTAACATATTTCTGAGAAATCGGGTAAAATAACAAATCTGAGAGCCTCTGATCCAATATTTCATGACAAGCACGCAGTGGGTTTTCAGAGTCTAAGAATAAGTAATTTATTTTTTTCCAGCTTTATTGAGATATAATTGGGATACAAAATCTGCCTATAATTAATGTATACAACCAGTGAGCTTGGACATATATATATATACACTCCTGTTACCATCACCACAATCCAGGTAATAAACATATCCATCACCTCCAAAAGTTTCCTTGTGTCTCTTTGTTATTTGTCTTGTGGGAAGAACACTTAACATGAGATCTGCTCTCTTAATAATTTTTTAAGTACATAATACTTTATTGTTAACTATAGGCATTATGTTATGCAGCAGATCTCTGGAACTTACTCATCTTGTATAACTGTAACTTCACAGCCACTGAACAAACATCCCACATCCTCCTACTCACACCACTTGATAATCACCATCTTATTGTCTACTTCTATACTATTGACTATTTTAGATGCCTCATATAAGAGGAATCCTGCAGTATTTGTTCTTCTGTGACTGACTTAATTTGCTTGACATAACGTCTCCCAGGTTCATCAACAGATGCATAGATAAAGAAAATGTGGTGTATACATACAATGGAATATTATTCAGCCGTTAAATAGAAGGAAATCCTGCCATTTGCCACAACATGGATGTACCTGTATGAATATATAATTTAAATATTTTAAAAATACCTCAATAACACAAATCCTTTGACACTGTGAATATCAAGTGAACTAAGACTTACATGACAGTCAAAATAAATTCAAGAAAAAGCACTTTTTCTGATAGTTCTAAACTATCAGAAATAGAACTAGTTTTACATATGACTACAGAGAATATTTTTATATACCTGGACCTTCCTTTCTACCTTCCTCCCTCTCTCCCTCCCTCCCTCTTTTTCCTTCCTCCCTTCCTTGCATCCTTCCTTCCTTCTTCTCTACAGCATTGTTTGATGTTGGCCTCCTTTGGATACTATTATTGTCAAAATCTGTACTGAAAAATAAAAGGGAACAAAATAAGGAAGCTAATATATTAGGAATTCTAATTGGATAAAGAAAATAAAAATAGCAATCCTACCTAAGAAACTCTGAGGTAGAATTTTCCTAACATGAATGAATAATAAAGACAAAACTCGTAAATGTTAGAGATAATATTTTGTTCCAACACCAACTTTCATTAACAGCTATAATTGGTTAAGAATTTAAAACTTGGTCAAAAGTAGTTAAAAGCAATCTGAATTTGGTGTTTTAAAGAAAGCAACAAGAACAAAAATATATAAAACAACCCTTTTAAAAATGTATTTCATAAGTATTATAAAAGCTCTAAGTTAATGAAGGAACTTTCATTCAACGTGTAAGACTTTATTTGGGGCATAATGTTTAACCTCTAATTATTTAAAATTATGCAAAAAGAAGTCATAAATACATGGACCTCTTTTTTAAAAATTCATTGAAGAAATGCATCTACTTTGAACTACAGTTTCTAATTTAACACTATGGAAATGTAATGACTCAACTGCTTCTGATATTCTGCAGATAAAAATGTATGTTGAATCATTTTTATCCCTCAAAAACTAGCAAATTATAATTTCATTCAAGTATGAGAAACATACTCATTTTCATAAATAAAAACAATAATCTCTTAACTGAGAGCTATGGGATTTGGGTTGATAATTCAAAAGCTTAGAGATACCTATTAAGATTTATATACACACAAAAAAAGATTCATGCACAAAAATTAAATCTAAAAGTTTTCTGCTAGCTTTCTAAAATTCTGAATTGAGACTTTTTCATTAAAAAAATTTAAAAGTTAGAGGAATTTATGCCTAAAATAATTCTCTGGAATAGAGTTTGGAAACCAGATTTAGCTGCTAGGTAAAAAGGAAAAAATGCTCTATGCTGCCAAATGAAATAGAAATGGTTATTAAAAAACAAAAAGCTGATGTTTGAAAACTTCCTTCCCTAATTAAACATGTGAATATGCCCCAAACCAACCTCCAAATCTTGAACGAATTTTAGATATGAAATTTGCATTTATTATTTCATATGAGCATTGTTCCTAGAGAAAAATAATCTGGCTTTTAATTCCAAAGAAAACATTTTTTTTTAAGATTTTATTTATTTATTTGACAGAGAGAGAGAGAGAGAGACAGCGAGCGAGGGAACACTAGCAGGGGGAGTAGGAGAGGGAGAAGCAGGCTTCCTGCTGAGCAGGCAGCCCAATGCAGGGCTCAATCCCAGGGTCCTGGGATCATGACCTGAGCCGAAGGCAGACGCTTAACGACTGAGCCACCCAGGTGCCCCTCCAAAGAAAACATTTTATTTCAGCAAATATTTAGTTATGCAAGCTTTTCCAGCTTCTCTTTGAGATATATTCATTATGTCCTGAGATACATGAACAAAATTTTTCTTAAAAAGTATAATCTTTCATCAATGTGAATAATATTTATCTAACAATACCTAATGATGCTTTATTAGTAAAAATCAAATGTAATCACATACTTTTGTTTGATCTTAATTTTTCCTGCACTCACATTTCAATCTAATGATCTATACAAATAATAAAAAAAAAAGTTGCACATAATAAGAATGACTCCACATTCTGAAATGCCAGGACCATCTAAGTAGGCTTAGTTTATTTAAGCCTAGTCCAGTACTTAACAGTGCTATAAAAGCTACCATTAACTGTTTGCTAGATTTTTACAAACTTCTTTTTTCATTTAATCTCCACAAAATAATTTTTAAAACTATGGCTGTGTGGGGGTGAGATAGATAATTGGCTAGAAGATACGAGACCAAGTAACAGATGTGGGGAGATGCTCAGAAACTCCTCCAAAAGATGGAAAATAAAGGAAGAATGTAGAAGAGGTCAAAGAAACATGGTGGAACTGTATTCTTGCTTAGCACTTATAACAAATCTAATAAATACTTTATTTGCCTTTAAAAAAAAAGAAGATATAAGACTTGGAGAATGCTCCTCTTCCTCCTCTTCCTCTTCTTTAGGAGATACTTGTTTAAAAGTGAATGGGACTTAGGATGTAAACAGCTATATGAGAATGTCACTTCCACCCTAAGGAAAAATGTATATAGTTGCCAAAATCATAATTTTGGCATTTTCTTAAATAGTCATGGCAACTTTTTCCACAATAGCCAAAACATGAAACTAACCAAATGTCTCCGGATTAGTGAATGGATAAACAAATTTTAGCATATTCATACAGTGGAAGACTACTCAATAATTAGAGAGGAAATACTAATCCAGGAAGCAACATAAACAATCTTGAGAGTATTAAGCTAAGTGAAAGAAGTGAGACACAAAAAAATTGCATACTATTTGATTCCAATGATAAGAAATTCTACACAATGTAAACTATAATGATAGGAAAAAAGATCAGTGGTTTCCAGAAACTGATGTAGGGGAGGGAATCACCTGCAAAGAAACACAGGGCAATTCTTTGAGAGATGGAAATGTTGTATATCTTGATGGTGATAGTGGTTTCCATGATTGTATACATGTATACATGTCAAAACACACTGGGCTTAAAGTGGGTAAATTTCATTGAATGTAAGTTCTACTTTTTTTTTTATTTTACTTCATTTTTTTTTAAGATTTTAGTTATTTATTCATGAGAAACAGAGGAGGAGAGAGAGAGAGAGGGAGAGAGAGAGAGAGAAGCAGAGGGAGAAGCAGGCTCCCAAGGAGCAGGGAGCCCGATGCGGGACTCGATCCCAGGACCCTGGGATCATGACCTGAGCCGAAGGCAGACGCTTAACCATCTGAGCCACCCAGGCGCCCTCTACTTTTTTTTTTAAAAGGTAGAGGGAAGATTCCACTGAGAAATAACATCTGATGCATACAAGACTATGAATAGGTAATTAAAAATAAACGTTTATTGACAACACAAGAGGAGATGTGGAACAAAATGCAAAGGCAGTACTGACCTAAGGAAAAAGAGCAGCCTTGCTCTTGTTACAGTAAGGAGGTTAGGATGGGTACAGAGACAGGCATGTATGCATGTTTGGTTGCAACTCTGATGCTCCCAACTGTTAAGTAATATGTTCTATCCCCACAGTACCATATTCCTGTTGTTAATAGAAATGTTATTATATTAGAATTATTGTTGTCCTTTGGGGGATCATTATGTGAAACTTGTATAATCAGAAAATCATAAGAATCTCTACGAAGAGGACTCATGGGTCATTGTATTAGACAGGTTTAGTTAGGATGGTAGAAGCCACTCTAGATGTTTTAGTAGTAAAGTAAAACAGGAAACCTGTGGTTTATAAAAACAACAACAACAAAGCTTGGAACTAGGGAGATGAGATCAGGAAAATTGCTTTTAGAAAATGTAGAAGTGAGGAAATCACACAGAAGTTGCCATCAAGAATTATGGCTGGTTGTAATACTAAAATGAGTGATTCTTGGGAGGACTTTGGAAGCTGCTGGCACAATTTCCCTCAATGTGCTGTCTGCAGCCCCCACATGCCTGCCTACAGGCGCTGACAGAGAATAATGGCTGCTCCCTCAGTTCATAGGCGTGTCTCCTGTTGATGTAATCTAACTGGAATCCTCCTGGCAAAAAATCTAGTTTCTAATCTTTCATCATTAACAGGATAGGGAAATGTCTAGAAGTATGGAGATGATACTTAAAATTAAATAGTACCGGGCATGGTGGCATCTGACCCACTGAAATTTCCATGGTCTGTGATCACCTCTTATTTTGTAAACCAAGAACTTTGATCTTTCTAGTTTCCCAGAACTGCTGGACTTGGGGACTTTAACTCAAAGTATTTAGAATTTAAACTAGGGTGTCAAATATAACTGTTATTTGAGCCACTGTAATAGGAGCAAGACTTCCTACTTGTTGAATGGTCCCATGCATCAGGCTCTGGGCTAAGTAAATTAGATGCATTATTTAATTTAATCCTCTTTTAACTCTAGGAGATGAACATATCATATTTACTTACCGATGAAGATGACTAGGCTTTAGAAGTTAAGAAGTTTACCAAAGGTTCTATTGAGGAGTACACTGGGAATCGGAGCAAATTCTCTAAGCTACTGTAAGTTACTGTACTACCTTGAAATAAGTGTTTCCACATGCTTAGTAGATTAGTGCATTATCCAGAATCTGCTTATTCTACATATAAAGCAAAATTATATGTCAGCCTGAAATCAGAACAGAGGAAACTGAATAATCCAGATGTGGTAGTATGCATCTAGCTCCATAATCACTAAAAACAATGGCTGACTTTTACTTATACATGCTAGCCACTGTTTTCCTATGTACTTTACATGTATTAACTCATTAAAGGGGCAGATATCATAAGTATCCTTTAAAGATAGCAAACTGAGGCACAGAGAGATTAAGTCACTCAACCAAGGTCACATAGCTAGTAAATGGTAGGTCTAGGACTTAGGAACCCGGCAGTCTGGCTCCAGGTGCCTTTTTAAATCTGGTTTTGAAATCCTTTGTCTCAGATCAATACAATGTCTTTGAATGCTGTTGAATCAATATTAAGCCATAGTTATAATTTCCTCACGAATGTATTTCTAAAGGAAGGTTATCAAAAAAAAACCCACCAAAAAACAAAAACTAAAACTAAAACTAAAAACCTGAAAGAATTTGTTGCTACCAAACCTGCCTTTAAAGAAATTCTCTGGGGGCCCTTGGTTGGCTCAGGCAGTTACGCTTCTGCCTTTGGCTCAGGTCATGATTCCAGAGTCCTGGGATAGAGCCCCACATCAGGCTACCCCCTCGGCAGGGAGTCTGCTTCTCCCTCTGCTGCTCTTCCTACTCATGCTCTCTCTCTCTCTCACACTCTCTCTCTCAAATAAATAAAATCTTCAAAAATAAAAAAAAATGAAGAAATTCTCTGAACAGAAAGGAAAAAGTAACAGAAGGCTTGGAATTTCAGAAAGCAATGTTAAACACTATGCTAAATATAATAGGTTTTCTTGAGTTTCTAATAATACTTGATTGTTGAAGCAAAATTATAATACAATGTGACATTTTAAAAGTGGGAAAGGTAAAGGATCTAATGGAAGTTAAGTTTTCTACATTTAAAATGGCAAAACAGTACACTGTTTATTGTAATGCTTTGCGCAACCATTAAGACAACTATATAAGGAGATATACCAAAAAATATTATAAATAAATCAGAATGGGATCCAAAATGGCAAACTTAAGCCTTTACATATTGACAATTTTCTTAAATCTAGATCATCTATACCAGTTTAAAAAGAGACACTGGCAGAGCAGATTAAAAAAACAACAAACATAATCCAAAAATATGCTGTCTACAAGAAACTCACTTCACATACAATGAAATAGGTAGAATAAAAATAAAAGGATGGAAAAATTGTACCAGCAAACATTAATCAAAAAGAAAATAAAAGAGGAGCTGTCCATCTTGATATTAGACAAAATACAAAGACAATTATTAAAGCCAAATAGGTATATTTATAACAAAAAAGGATCAATTTACAAGACAAGGAATAGGCTGTGGTATTCATGAAAAATAGCTAAAACTCATCAGAATGGCTCAACTATTAATTAAATGTGAAAAATATCAATGCAGAAAGGTATTTGAGTGACTTTCAGTATGAACAGTATGGCATTATGGTTCAGTGTAAATAAATTATCTCCCATTCTGATGTATATCTTTCAAAGCCTCCATAGATTTACACTGATGGATGATTCACGGTTGCAGTTCTCAAACTTTAGCATGCTTCTGAATCACCTCAAAGGCTTGTTAAATCACAGTTAGATGGGTCCCAATCCCATGGGTTTTTGATTCAGTAAGTCAGGATTGGATCTTGAGAATTTGCATCTCAAACAACTTCCCAAATGATGCTGAACTTGTTGGTCTGGGAACTACCCTTTGAGAATTACTGCCTTGCGTCATCACCAGAAGATCAGTGGATAATAAATGCTCATTTTAATTTATCATTGGACAATGTTCCTGTATCTCAACAATGTAAACTAATTTTTTAACACAATGCTGCCTAAAATGAACTACTTTACATATTATTACAAGTATATTTTAAGCAACTACCAGCACCATATAAATTAAGCCAAACTAAATAGGCAAATACAAAAAGAACCACTCTTTTAAAAGCCAATTACAGTATAGCATTATATACTTGAAACAGTAATATTACAACAAAACTGACAACTAAAAGGAGAGCTGGAAAATAATGTCCAAAGTGGAAATGAGAAGGTTCACATGTCCTTAGAGAGTGGACAGTAAGACAGTTGCCAAAATAAAATCAAGCTGCAGATTAAATTAAGTTCTATCACTCTGTATTTGCTCCCCAAAATGGCTATAACTGAACTAGCAAAGATGGTATATCCACCTTTTTTGTTAAGAGCTTAGCTCCGTGAGTCATTAAGTAGAAAGTCAGTGTTATCATCACATGTTTCTCAGTCTACCTCGAACTCCTTGAAAATCATTTAAAATGGGTAAGAACAATCAATGAGATTGGTATACACAAGTCTGGTACGTCAGTGCACTGACATATGCATATGATTCTTAAAGCATCTTTCCAGACACAGAGCAATAGTAATAAGCCTCAGATTCTGAGAAACACAGCATATTAAAATAAGGGATTGTGAAAATAAACAGAACTATAAATAGCAACTGGCTATAAAACCAGCCACTATAGTCAAAAGTAAAAGAAAACAATTTTTGTACATGTATACATATTATAAAAATCATTTTAATGTCGAAATTGTCAGGTTATATCACATATGTATAAGGAATTGTTAAAGACATAAATTTTGAATAGAATTTTATATAGAACAATAACTAAAAACAATGATGCTATTTTTAACAGCAGTCACTTTAGTTGGCCTTTCCCTGGTTTGAATTACTACATTAGTTTTAGCACATTCCTTCCAACATTACTCATTTCTACTCCAATATTTTTATTCTGACATGCACTTATCATTTTAATTTTTCATGCCAGCAAACCTAACAAGATTGTTTTTTTAATGCAGTGATAATTTTGTGGCCTACAGACTAGGACAGTGGATTTTAATGTTTCATTGTCAGTGACCCCTATCTAATCTCAGATAAAAAACTTGACATAATAGTATCTGCTTATATATATGTAGATATGAAGTAAAAGGAAATCCTAAAGGCATGCTCTGAACCAATTTTGAACAATGACCTGTATGCTTGAAAATACATATTTCTTGAAAGTAAATCTATTCCAGTTTCATTGTATGAAGGACTATAGCTGTAACATTCCAGGATTATCACATAGTCTTCATGCCACCTATGATTTGCTTCTGTAATTAATATCATATATCATCAGTTTTCTGGGAGCACCTGGGTGGCTCAGTCAGTTAAGCACCTGACTCTTGGTTTTGGCTCAGGTCACGAGATCTCAGGGTCCTGAGATCAAGCCCCACATTGGGCTCTGTGTTCAGCATGGAGTCTGCTTGAATACTCTCCCTCTTCCTCTCCCTCCCTCTCTGCTCCTCTCCTCACTCTCAATCTCTCTCTCTCAAAAATAAATAAATTAATTAATTTAATAAAATTGTAAAAATATTTTGAGTTTGCTAGAAGAGGGAGGATTTCTAGTATAATCTTTCCCATGTTTAATTTTGTAAATATACTTGTATTCTCTTTTCAAGAATTTAGATCTCTATCCAAGAATTCAGCAACATCCGATAAGGATATAGAAAAACTGCAACAAATACTTCCCAGTGCTTTTCCTTCCATATATTATTGAGTAAATAGTGCTGTGTGGTTTACAAGTAAATACATTGGCACTTGTTCTCGGGAGACCTACATTTTAGGCACCTTTAAGTCACCAAATATTTGAATTGTCTTAGGCACACTAATCACTAAGAAAATAATTATTGAGTGCCTGAGTGCTGCTATACACTGGGAATACTATAATTAAAGACAAAGTCTGTCCTTAAGTTGTTTATCTCCTGGTAAGCAAAACAGTTACATTATAGTTGCTAAATACGAGATAAGGCTAATTATTGGTTTTTTAAGTATCTCAAAGCAGGATCACTAATAAGTCATTGTTAATCATAGGAAGCCGCCTAACTTGACATGCAAAGACAAATTGTGTGTCTTAGATTGGGCTGCCTGGAAACAGACTTTCAGATGGAGAATCATGCACATAAGAGGATATAATGATGAGTTCTACCAAAGAGAAAATCTGAAAAGATTACCATGTATCCATTCATTACTAGTGTGTGTGTGTGTGTGTGTGTGTGTGTGTGTGTGAGCATAACAAGCAAATAGAATAGAAAGCCCGAGAGAGAGAAAGAGAAAATAAATATCTGTTCAAGGTCTGCAAGTGCCCCTTGTGTGGTGGGAACATAGGATATAGTAAGAGATAAATTATGAATTCAGGAGTAAGAGTGACCAGATCCTGAAGAGCCATATGTGCCACTGAAAGAGCTTTAGAATTTGTCCTGAAAGCATAGGTGGGAAAATGGGAGGTTTTAAGCAGGGGTAAATGACATGTTCTGATCTGTCTGCAGTGCTGCCAATGGCCTAAATGGGGGCAAGAATAAAGGCAGAATCAGGAAATAATTATCATAGTTTATGGAAGAAAAAAAATGCTAGAGGCATTGCTAGACAGAATGGAAACAGTGGAAAGACCAGAAGGTAGGAAGGAAAAGTGATACACTTTGATGATTGTATGGATGTGGGGACTGAGGGAGAGAGGAAGGCCAAGGGTGATTTCTTAGTTTCTGATTTTTTTTAAAGATTTATTTATTTATTTTAGAGAGAGATGGTATGTGTGAATGAGTGGGGGGAAGGGCAGAGGGAGAGAATTGTCAAGCAGAGCGTGGAGCCCCCTCGAAGCTTGATCTTGGGATCCATGAGATCATGACCTGAGCTGAAACCAAGAGTTAGACACTTAACCAACTGAGCCACCCAGGCGCCCCAGTTTCTGATTTTAATGATTGGATTAACACGGTTGCCACTGACAGGGATGAAAACACAAAAGGAAAAGTTTATGGAATGTCCAAATGAACATGCTCAATAAAGAGTTGGAGATGCAAAGCTGTGTACCAAGAAGAATGATTTGGGTGAGTAATTTACAGAAAAAAATATAAACAATTAGAATAGATGAAAACAATTTAGGAATGGAATAGAAAACAAAAAAGGATGACACTGTTATTTAAGGTTGCACTAAATAAAAAGAATCTGTCAAGTAGATTATGAAGAAATGATCAGTTCCTTAATTTCTAAAAATGAACTTGTAAAAACTGTAAGAACTGGCACTTTATCTTGCCTATGTTCAATTTCAGATGCAAGTATATTGATAAGAAAATTCCTTGGAAAAAATAAATTACTAGACAAACATTATTATTTTATTTAGGTGACTATTCAATTTATACCCCTACTTCTCTCACCAGTTCTTGTCACCGTATTTCTTTTTTTTCTGCCAGAACCTTAATCTCAGGGTTATCTCAAGATTCATCCCTGGTTCACTATTCTTTTCCTCAGTTACATTTCTTGGTTTATCTCTTCTACTCTAAAGATTTTTAAGTGCCATATATATATATATATATATGTATATATATATATATACTTAAAAGTTTGAAATATTTCCAGGTCTAACATATTTTCTGAGGCTGAGTCACACCATGAGCTTCCTAAAGAATACAGTCAATGATGTGCCCACTAAAATCCCAATCTACTTTGTCATCTTCCCCAAAACTTTTATTTCTATATTCTTTTACTTCTATACTCTTTGAGAACATATAGACTCCTCCCTTTCCTCAAATTCCATAGTCAATCCCCACATTCTTATTCTTTTTTAGTTAATAAACTTTATTTTTAGAGCAGTTTTAGGTTTACAGAAAAATTAAGTGGGAAGTACAGGTAATTCCCATTACCCCATCCCTGCCACATACACAATCCTCCCCACTCTCCACCCCCCCCCACCACAATGGAACATTTGTTACAATCCATGAAACTCTCTTGACAAATCCTTATAACCCAGTCTGTAGTTTACTTTAAGGTTTACTCTTGGTGTTGTAAATTCTATGGGTTTTGACAAACGCATAATGGCATGTATCCATTATTATGGTATCATACAGTAATTGTACTGCTGTCAAAATCTTCTGAGCTATACCTATTCATAACGTCCTCCCCACTAAACACTGGAAATCACTGATCCTTTTTATTGCCTTCATAGTTTTGCCTTTTCCAGAATGTCATATAGTTGGAATCACACAATATGTAGCCTTTTCAGATTGGCTTTTTTCACTTAGTAATAAGCAGTTAAGGTTCCCATGTCTTTTCATGGCTTATAGTTCATTTCTTTTTAGAGCTGAATACTCCATTGTTTGGATATACCATTGTTTATTTACCCATTCACCTACTGAAGGACATTCTAATCACTTCCAAGTTTTCAGTTATGAATAAAGGTGCTATAAACATCTGTGTGCAGATTTTTGTGTGGACATAAATTCTCAACTCCAGGAAACACAATTGCTAGATTGTTATGTAAGAGTATGTTAGTTTTGTAAGAAACCACCAAACTGTCTTCCAAAGTGGCTGTACCATTTTGCATTCCCAACATAATGAATGAAAACTTCCTGTTGCTCCACATCCTCACCAGTATTTGCTGCTTTAAGTGTTCTGGATTTTGGCCATTCTAATGGGTGTGTAGTAGTATCACACTGTCATTTTAATTTGCAATTCCCTGATGACATATGATGTTGAAAATCTTTTGATATGCTTACTTCCATCTGTATATCTTCTTTGGAGAGATGTCTCTTCAGTTCTTTGGGTATTTTTTACATCAGGTTGTTTTTGTTTTCTTATTGCTGGATTTTAAGAGTCACTGTATATTTTGGAGAACAGTCCTTTATCAGATGCATCTTTTGCAAATATTTTCTCTCAATCTGGGGCTTGTCTTACTCTCTTGACAGTGTCCTTTACAGAGCAATTTTTAATTTAATGAAGTCCAGCTTAGCAATTCTACTCATGGTTTGTATTTTTGGTATTGTATCTAAAAAGTTATCACCATCACAAGGTCACCTATATTTTCTCCTATATTATCTAAGAGTTTTATAATTTTGCATTTTACATTTAAGTCTATGACACATTTAGAGCTAATTCTTGTGGAGAGTATAAGATCTGTGTCTAGATTCATTCGTATCTCTTTCCAAACCTACTTTCTCCTCACCATCTTGATGACGATTCCCTGAGTCCTTGCCTCAGCAGCCCCTTCTGGACTGTTACATTATCCACTTAATTTGTTTTCTAGCTAACAAGCAGACCATGCCATGTAACCAGTGAAAGCCTCCTCCGGCTTCCATGCCTAAAAGGATTTTAGCACGATCTTTAGTATATCATACAAAGTCTTTTGTACCCTCTTCCTACCTCTCTAGTTTCAGCTCTCAACCACCTTCCTCTACAGTCTCGCATTATTGAACTATGATTCTGTGCATGAAATTTATAATCCACATCTCTTTGCATTCAGGGATATTATTCCTTTTGCTTGTTTTCCCTTCTTTTTCTTTGGCTAAAACTATAATCCTTCGAAGCTCAATCCAAGTATACTTCCCCTAAGACAGCATTCCCTGATCCTACAACTTATTTTAAATTCTGCACGCATTCTCTGAGCTTCCCCAATGCTCTGTACACTCCTGGAGGTTCACACTTCAGAGACTTTATTACTATGCATGTGTTTATATGTCTGTTTCTCCTCAAAGATAGCGACAATGTCTAAATCATGTTTGCAGATTTATACAGTCCACGGCACAGGCTAAATCCTTTAGGAATATGTGTTGAACTGAGTTGAAAAAAGTAAATAATACCAAAATAGTACTACTACTGCTATCCTACCTGCACTACTCCAAAATATCCCTGATTTAACTTTTCACCTTTTGTTCCTATAACTGATGACTGAAAACAAGAGAAGAGATTAAAGAAGGATACAAATTAAATTCAAGTTTAATAATACCTTCTGCTCTGGGCTTTATTTTCTGTTGTATATGCTTGCTTTCTTAAGCACCAAAATGAATTGGAATAAATGATGCCAAGATGGCTCATTCTTTCACCATCAAAAAGTGTCCAAAATCTGGCAGTTGTGCCAAGAACTTGGAGTGAGAAGGCCTGTTTACTATTTCTGGCTTTGACTCCAACTTGCTGAATGTCCTTCAGCAATTTCCTTAACCTCTCTATTGGCTTGCATTTCCTGTACTATAAAAGATGCCTATGAGTACTTCACATGAGACACATGGGGATCCTTATTTTGAAAGTCAGTACAGAAATGTTTTAATTTGCATCTCTTTGAGAGCAAGGTATTTGGATATCAGCAAAAAGAAAGGCACCCTTCCAAGAGATTAAAATCAAGAAGCAGAGAAAACTTGAAATCAAGTTAGGTGATAAATTGCAAATCCTATTCCGTTTTTTAATACAAGTAAGTTTATTGCCCCAAACTAGTGTAGATCATCACTTCAAAACAAGAAGGCTTTATTTTCCAGTCATTTAAGGCAGGCCAACCTGTGTGGCCACCCTACAAGCTAACAAAGTATGTTTTTGTACAGCAGCATGTATCCTACTTTTATGTTTATACAGTCATGTACAGTACACTTGCTTAAAAATTATTTTCCCTAAAAAATGACAAGTTGTTGAAATTTACTCTTCCTTAATTATGTACTTTTAATGAAACAGACAGTTTAATACATAAAATCTATTCTGACAAACTATAAAGGGCCGGACAAAACAATAAAGATTTTGAATATGGAAATCTAGGGTATTTTATTAAAAGTTATTTTTGTGACATGAATGGTAAAATCTAATAAAGTATTCCAAATGACCTCATGTAAAGGTTATAAAGTGGATATTTTATAAGGTTTTGAAGCCTTTTTTATTGTCTTTAACAAAAGAGAAAATAGAGTTCTCAGGACAAGCTATAATTTGTTAGAAAATATAAAGGTTGTGATAGAAAGCCTATATATTTTCTATATTCTGATGCAGATACAAAGCCAGAATATCCTTTAACTTTACAACAAAGTGATATAAGAATTAAACATTTGCATAAACTTGCAAATAACCTTCCAGATTTAGGGCAGCTAATTATCTCCAGTGGTCTTTTTATATCGTCACATGAATAAAGGGAGGGTTTTGTTTTAAGATAGAAAAGACTTTCTTAACTTTACTTAGAAAGTTAAACTCATCTCCTCTATTTCATCTGCACATTCAGGCTCTCTCAACAATTATTAGCTACACACTGTTGCCAGAGTTAGCTTTGGAAAGCCATAAATCATAAAGTCCACATGGTGATGATGGGAACTTTGATGGTTATTTCATTGCTTTAAAATAACTACACATTTAGTCTAATAGTTGAATCTTTTGTAAATTGTTCCTAATCTGACATTCCTGTTTTATCTTTTAAGGAAGTCCTTCTCCCTATTAGTGAACATTTTTACCACTGTGATATTTCAAGATCCAGATCACAGACCATAGTTCCATCCTCCTAGCCCTTTCCTTTGTCCCATAGCACGTTGTTTAATTTCTACCATAGCACTTATCATACCCCAATCTTATGAGAAATAGTCATAAAGTATTATGAGTATAATGCGATACACAATACTCATAATACATAGAAAGCAACAACCCTATTTAATTGGAGAAGATTATGTCTGAAAAATCCAGGGTTTTAAAGTTGCTGCCATGAGACTCCATACTGGGGGTAGAGTATGTCATTCACTCACCCATTCAGTCACTGCTTAACTGAGCAGCGACTAGACAGTCAGGACTTTTTAAAATACCAGTGGTAAAAACTCATGAGTTAGCTCAGCAAACTTCTTTGTAAGGCTGTACAGTTATCTTACATGATCAAAGACAGCAAGAGACAATGAAATCAAACTGTCTTTAACATAAGCAAAGTTTTTTTTAAAGATTTATTTTATTTTATTTATTTATTTATTTTACAAAACTTGAGAAGTACTTTTATTGCAGACATTTCCATATACAAGGTTAGTGAGACTGCCCCCTGCCCATCCTGTGAGGAAGCCACATTTCTAGCTCATAAAAACATTCAAGTTAGAGAAAGCAAGAGCACGCGATGGGGAGGAGCAGAGGGAGAGGGAGGGCCTGAAACAGACTTCACACTGAGCAGGGAGCCCCACTCCAGGCTCGATCTCATGACCCTGAGATCACAGCCTGAGCTGAAACCAAGAGTAGGACGCTCAACAGACTGTGCCACCCAGGTGCCCCAACATTAGCAAAATTTTTAAAAGTGAGAATAGTTATTTCTGATGAGACTATGGTTAAACAGATATTCTTATGCACTATTTTCAGGGCATAAACTGATGCAATATTTTTGGAAATATATTTTGTTGCATGTAATAAGAGCCTTAACATATTGATTCATTTTGATACAATAGTTCTACACAAAATGATTTATATTTAGGTAATCATCTGAAATAAAATTTAAAAGATTATGTTATAAAATATGTATGTATGCACAGACATCCTAAAACTTTGGAAATAAATGCCCCATGATAAGACAAAGATAATTAAGAGATAGCATAGCTTTAATTAGGATATATGTAGCAAGTTATTTTTTCTTTCCATTTTAGCAATGATGTAATTGAGATTTTTTTCTAGTCAACAAATACTGAGTATTGCCATGTGGCAAATATTCATGACACTCTGTTACAGCACTTAACCAAAAGATGAAAATCTCTGTCAAGTAAATCACATTATCATGGGGAAGGACTGAAAGTAAACAAAATAAAATATCTACATTATGCTGTGCTCTTTACTATACAATTTCATACTCTATTTTGCTTATATTCTGAACACTGAGGGGTAGAGACTGAGGCTCAGAGAGGATAAGCGATTTTTCCCAAATCACACAGCCAAGTAGCAGGGCTAGGATTCGAACCTCTATTTATCTTATTTTAAGGCCAACAATTTTTCTCCAGTTAGATTTGTGAAATTTAGGGCATTTTTCAGTCCTCTCTTTTGTAAAACTCCCCTTGGGGTATGAATCCAATCCAAAGTTGCTATAGGACTGTTTTAATGAATGACCTTTGGAGGATGGTAGGGGGTGTTCATTTTATCTTTTTAATTATGTTTTTAAAGGTGAAAAATTGACCTTAAGGCCTTAGCCTGGGGACAGATATGCCGACCACTGGAAAGGCTGCCTTGAAATTAAATAAAACAGTTCTCTAATAGAGCTGTAGAGCTGTAACTTAATAAGAACATTTATATAAGCTTTTGGAGTAAACTCAGCGCTCACTGGAAATCTACTGTATTCAGTTTCTGCTTTTAATACACACTTATAACTCAGAGTCCCCCTAGGAGAGCTTGAGAATTTGGTGTAAAATAAATAATATGGAATTCGTTTCTCTGGATTCATTCCCAATTGTCACAGCTAACAAATTATTGATCCTAAGAATTATTTATCAAAGGTAAAGTTGGCAGAAAAAAGTAAAAATATGCCATCATTCAAAATTTAATGATGTAAACAGCTAGACCTACTCTAGCCTCACTAGGCTAACTTGCCAGTCTACAGCCTGTGCCAATCATAATAAGCAAGGCTGACCTCATGCCAAGATGTTGGAGTATAAAGCCGAAGCTATTACAAGGTTTCCATTCTATAATTTCATATTAAGTTGCTCTACTCTTTTCTTCCTTGTAAACAAGTGAGTTTTTTCACATATGAGGTATATTAAGTTCAGAGATGAACTGGATAATCACCTGGCGTAGATTGTACAACTGCTTATGTTCTCAGTATAGATAAAGTCTTGAGTGTTCTTTTGAAAGGTGTTGATTAAGTTTTTCATCTAAAAATGTTCCATTGACAACAATATAACCTAAGATTTTGGCATTACCTTTTCAGAAGTTCACAAGAGAAAGCCTCACTCCCAATTCACCAGCCTAAGTATAAACACATGTAAAGAAGAAGAATTCATCAGCAATAACTGGCCTTTATTAACTTCTGAATTTAGGGAGAAATCATTCTAAAAGAAAACATTATAACTCAGCAATATCAAAAGAGGTTATTAGCTTCTTTAAATTCTGTTTCTCCTGGTAATTTTGTCTCAGGAGGCTTATCACTCTAGGATCTGATGCTCACCTTTATAGATTTCATCTCTTCTCCCAAATAAAACAACACAGCTCAGGTGATCAGATATACATATCTGATATATATATGTGATATAAAGTGGTATACATATATACCACTTTAACAGTAAACTAACGAAATGATAGGATTTCCTCATTTATTAACGTCATACTAAGGATCAGGATATGTATTTTTATATTGAAAGTCAGTCCTTCCCAAAAATAATTAAATGCCTGAGAGACAAAATGAGTACAGTTAAGGCCTCTTGCTTAATATGGAATTCAAATAAATGAGACTGAATATACTTTGAGGCTGTTTTACTACTTTAGGGAAAAGCTTATAGAATGATCTTTGATTCTCTGTACAGTACAACAATTTCATGTTAAGAATTCTTGTGTCTTCCAAGTAGTGCTTCAAATCATATTGTGGTTAAGTAAATGCTGACAATTTTTAATTGTGCAATATTTTAATTAGAAATCAGTAGTTTCGAAGAGGTAAAATACTGCTTTCTCTACGTTTATTATATCCACATATTTCCTTTCAAAAAATGAATTGGCAAGGCTTTGAAATTTTTTCATCATCAATTCCAGAAAGAAACAGGTTATATGTAGTTAGTGATCTTAACTCAAATTTCAAAATTTGGTCCAAAGACAAATGTTTAATTATTAGTATCAGAATAGCTGTTAAAGCTAAACCAAGAAAAGTTGTATATTTCTTAATTTCACTCATGTGACCAGAAAATATTTACAACTTGATTCATTTCAATTCAGTTCAACAAATATTTATTGAACAGTCACTACATGCCAACCATTGTGCTGGCCACTGGAGTATGAAAGCACAAAGAGGAATCTATTACCCAGCCATTAAAAAATGACTAGCAGTGGGAACAAATTTAGGTTAAAAACATCTTCGATGATATCTTATTATCATAACAAAAACTACATATTTCAGAACTGTTTAAAGATAAGAGAAAAAATGTAGAAATAAAATTTCCAAATGGAGTACTTATTTTATAAAAATGTTCACTTTTTCCCCAATAAACCAAAAATTAGAAAATAAAAACAAAATACAGAGGGGGAAAAACCTTCATGGCATTAAGTTATTACTGTCACTCAAACTAGAAAATAAAATTTCAGAAATTTAATCTGGGTTAAAAATCACATAAAAAATAGAACAAATATGACTAATTTGAATGGCACTTTTTCTAACTATTCTTTGAATAAATCACGCAAGTTCTACATATTAAAAGCAAATAGAATAGAAATTTATTTTCAGTGTGAACATTTGGGGGTTTATATGGAGCATCAGAAAACTGGCAAAAGTTAGGGCCACATACACATTAAATTCTGCATACCATTTTCCCTGTGCCCCCTTATAACACTCCATTAGCTTCAATGGATTATGAACCCTGCTTCAGGAATTAACTATAACGTTCACCTTGCCATAAGATTATGATATCTGCTAGCACACTTTTTTAATATTCTCATTTGAATGTTGATTTCTTTACCTATTTCATTATTAGAGCATACTATTATCTCTTGTGGTCCTGCCTAATGTCACATACTTGCCTTACAAAGACGTGCCTCACTCCAGCCATCCCAATATATATCACGTTCTGTCTGACTTGAGAGCTCCCTTACATCACTCTTTGTCCCTCAAAGTCCATTTCTAGGACAAGCCAGTTTGAAATTTCTCACTGTGGTTAATATTTTGATCCCCATAGTCTTTCAGACATTATAATGATCACAAATTTGTATTTGATCAATAGTATTGATAATAATGACAAATTGATTAGATGGGAGACAAACTGGACCCAAGAAGTCTATTCAGAACTCTACCTCCATTATCAAATGAAAAGATAATTAGGGCTTGAACTAAGGCAATTTTGGAATCAAAGGTAAGCTGTTCTACCACATAATCCTGCTGCCCACCAAGCTTCATCTTCTGATTTCCATCTCCCTGGTTTATCTTCTGAAGTAACAGATGACCTTAATATGGTATATTTGCAAAGCCTGAGTTTATTTTCTATCACTTCAGAACCTTTTCCATATCCCTATATTTTTGACCTCATCTTTCTGTCTAGTCTAATTTAAATTGTCTTGAAAAGTATTGATTGCCAACTGCCTATAATGGCCGGGATGAAATAAACAATAGTAAATTAGTATATTTATACCAGAATTGCATATAAAGAGAACTTCCAAACTTCCTTTTATTTATTCCAAATATAAATTTTCCAACTTTAAAAGATAATATATGTGTAGGAGACTATAGTAGCTTTTGTTTTATCTACCCTGGAAGTCCTATCACTCTCTTCTATTAGAAACAATAGCCCCTTTTTTGGGATAACTTCCCCCCCCACCCCAACCCCACCTCCATGAGGTTTAGGTAGAACTGTCAATCACAGTAGCATGCCCTCCATTCTTCAGCAGCTATGGCAACAGGCAGGTTATCTAAGTTTGGCCAATCAGGCTATTTCCAGTTCAGAAATGACAAATGACCCGACTCTACCCAATAGCCATTGACCCAACACTGAGTCCCCTCAGAAAATAGAGATAGCAGGGAACGCTCTTTTTCTCATGGGGCGAATATGCTGAAAGGAACAAGTCTGGACATGTTCGATGACATCTCACCCAGCTTTGAGATAATAAGAGGGAATTAGGTCAGTTTACAAAGAGTTTCACAGACAAATAAATATGAGACATTGATGGAAAGAGTGATTAAAACATCATCTGTGCTGCTAAGGCAATTCAATGAAAGAAAAGATTATTTTCCTTCACAAAATGTGCTAGAGAAATTGGATATCCACTTAATAGTTGCTTGAGTCTAGAGTAGGAATTGACTGCCATGGAGTATGAAGGTTTATTTTGGGGTGGAGGGAATGTTCTAAAATTGAATTGTGATGATGGCTGTGCAATTCTGTAAATGTACTAAGTACCATTGAACTTAAAATGGGTGACTCTTGGGGTGCCTGGGTGTCTCAGTTATTTGGGTGTCCAACTCTTGGTTTCAGCTTGGGTTGTGATCTCAGGGTTGTGAGATCAAACCCCATGTCACGCTCTGCCCTTGGCAAATAGTCTCCTTGAGATTCTCACTCTCCCTCTACCTTTGCCCCTCCCCCTGCTCACTCTCTCTTTCTCTCTCTAAATAAATAAATAAATAAATCTAAAAAAAAATCATCTGTGCCTCTAAAATGAGCTCTGGAATAAATATAATATGTAGAGCAAAATGTCTGGGTTTCAATTTAATTTTAATAGAATTCAACAAAGTATCTACGTGCCAAGAACTGTTGTATGTTTGTGTGAGGAAGACTGCAATTAAATTGGTTCCAAGAGCCTGGTGCCTGTATGCTCCCAAAGCAGGCACATTTCCTTTCCAAGCTTCCAGCCAAGCACACACTTAAGTGCAGGTTCATGAGCCGCTCTTTCTGAGAAGGCTACTATAAACTCACACAGTCCCTATCTAGGACACTAACCATTCCTACAATCATCAGTTCTCCAGCTAGGGTCTCAATAGGTTCCTGTATTTGGAAGAAGTTCATATTCTCCAAGTCCATACCCACATTCCACTGCCCACAATGCATAGACAGAGACCTAATTGGAGAACTACATCACTGTGTATGAAGGGCTGTGTATCAAAAGCACAACTGTTTCACCTCTCTAGTCTTGTCTTACTGCCCTTCTCCATCAAGAATAAACCCCATTTAATTGCACTCAGTGTTTCTACCCCATGCAACTTCCCCATGAGCCCTAAAATATCAACAGCTAATCAAAATCCAAACAAAATATAGGTTACTCAGATAATCTTTAGAACATTGGCAGGAGTGGGGGAAAACACCACATAATAAGCGCAGACTGGGATAGGCCTGTAGGAAGATATTTAGGTGGACAATACTATCTGACCCTTTTGCATTACATGTGTAATATGACCAGTGATCAGCAAGAGAATGGCTCCCAGGGTTTTTTCATTAAGATGGAAGTAATTTTCCCATAGTTTTCTGACTTCTTCAACCTTCATCCAAGGGAATCCACCAGATATTTCAAGTCTGCTTTTTGCTCTCAGCCCACAGAGACCCTACTCTTCACTCTCAACGTCAGTACCCCCTGTAAAACACCCAATGATTCTATTGCTGGCCTACTGCCTATCCTACTGGGGAAGGGATGGCCCAGAGAAGCAATTGTGGAAACAGGCCTCCTATCTTGAAAATGATGCCAAGCATATTAAAAGCATTAATTAATGTGAAGAAACCTGACTTCACACAATTCATGAAAATGTTCTATACTGCCAGAGCGCTCTTAACATCTTTCCCTGGTTCAGGTACACACCCCAGGCAACTTAACCTGAATCTAAGGCTCTCCCCTTGCCTCAAAACTTGTCCTTTTACTTGTCCTGTTTTGGACCCCAGGGCCATGTACACTGTGCCTTTATTATTAAGGACACTGCCTTTTATCTTTTTGGGTTCCCTTGTGCTCATACCTCACAAGTCAGTGTCACTCTATTTCCATACTCCAGCCAAAGAAAGACCATTGGACCACCTATTTGCCCCAGGGAAGAAAAAGATATGTGTTAAAAACCCTCTTTATCCAAAAATACCTTGAAAGTAATTGAACCAAATGAGTATTTCAAAGAAAGCTTTTCTACCAATGACTTCTTGGAGTCAATGGATATGATTGTGTCTATATTTTTTGTATGAAACATAAGTGCATAAAACAAATTTCACAGGATTAGAGGTGGAATTGGTAAAGCAGGCCTGGAAAGTACAAATGCCGCGAGAGGTTCCAGAGATGGCACGTCACTATTGCTCACTCTCTTCTCATATCCAAAATCCAAAAATGTGAGAATTATCTCATAGCCACAGAGAAAATATCTGTATTCCCCCAACGACATGTGGGGATTGTGTCAATTGATATACTTAAATACAGAAATACTCCTAATATCCAATATATTAAGAATAAATATCCTGGTCAGCCTATGTATGCATATCGCTAAAGCCACTTATACCATATGTAGAGAGGTAAACATGCAGACAGAGAAAGAGTTGCCGATGGGTTCACTCAAAGTCAGTATTGTTTTTCTTGCATCTAAGTCTTGCACGTGAATTAAATCAGAGATCAACGGTTTTAGAGATACACAATAGTTCCAGCAACCAATCAGTGACTGTTAATATGTCATTGAGGAAAGGGAAGAAAATTTAATTAGGTGTTCTAGGCAAATCAAGCCACCCAAGAGTGTATTTTCTGGACATGATGGTATTTTTACTGGCATGGCATAGTTACATGATGCTATTTTCCTAAGTTAATATATTTTTTGAACAAAAGTTTGACCAAAGCAGTTGGCAAAAGTCAGATTTTTAGTTTTTCAGTTGAAGGGGTGGTTCAGAGGAGGCATCACTTTGACATTTTTCATGTATGAATGGCATGAATGGCTGTAGGTTCTAAAATTGGCTAAAATGGCACTACTGGAGTAGCATTAAGAATTCTTAGGGGGGAAAAGTTAAAACCTGGTGAAATCTGAAAAGTTCTCCAGGAAAACTGACACTGTGTTTCATATGCCATTCCATTACTATTAATAATTAGCTCATTTTCCTAAGGAGGAAAAAAATGTTCCAGATGGCCAGTGATGAGAAGAAACAATTGTCAACATTAAATAGATTAGGCAGCAAATCAATAAGGTAGTTAGCACTGTGCAAGCACTGTCAATAGTATAGAAGATTTGTAAGATGTGATCAGTATCAAGACACATTAAAATTGGAGAAGTCTAAAATACATAGCAAAGAGGGGCGCCTGGGTGGCTCAGTCGTTAAGTGTCTGCCTTCAGCTCAGGTCATGATCCCAGGGTCCTGGGATCGAGCCCCACATCGGGCTCCCTGCTCTGCCGGAAGCCGGCTTTTTCCTCTCCCACTCTCCCTGCTTGTGTTCCTGCTCTTGCTATCTCTCTGTCAAATAAATAAATAAAATCTTTCAAAAAAAATATGTAGCAAAGAAAACCAGATGGTGTGTAACTTTAACCTATACAGCAATATTCTTTCCCACCATTTTTGCCTGGCTAATTCTTAATCATCTGCCAAGATTCATTTTACATATTAGGTCTTTCAGGAAGCATACCCCAATATGCCACACTTCCTTGTCCCAGTCCCACATCACACTGAGTGGTATTTCATTGCACTCTATGCCTATCTCTAAAGTATAGTGGAGGTCACACTATATCATTACAATCTCCCCAACTGGGCAATGAGTTCTCGAGAGCCACATCTTTTCATTTTTGTTTTCTAGCACTTGGCATCACTGGCAGTGAGTAGGAGCTCAGTAAGTGTTTGGTATATTAGCCTTAAACCATCAATGGGGACAGAAAAAAAGAAGTAGGGTATGTAGCAAATGTGGATTTTAATATTTACCAGTTCCAGAGTTAAAGTGGCCAACTCTCTCTTCTCTGCCCAGCACCCCTCTTTCCAGAAAAGAATGACTCTTTTCTCATCCTATGTAATTCTAGGATGCCTTCCCTTAACCACAGACAGTCACCCAAGCTGTGTATAGAAATCAGTCAAAGAATTGGACATGTAACTCAACTATAGCTGATTAGAACCTTTTCTTGAAATGTACCACCTAGTCACAGGGTGAGAGAGGGTCTTTCTTCCTTTTGTATATCAAGCTGGAAGCCTGTCATCTACTACCTTGTCCTCTGTGTGGGGACAGCATATGTGAAGTAGCAGAAGATGGCCAAGAAGAGTGGCAAGATGCACCAAGAAATAGAATCCATGCAAGCACCAGATCCAGATTTGCAATGCATATTGTGTCATTTCAGCTAGAGTTATCTGTCACTTGGAACCAAAAGGAGCCCAGCCTAATGCAATAAACTTACATTAAACTGTATAGTAAACCAAATTTTCTCACAGTTCTTTTAAATTCCCAAGTTATCGCCTATGATTAACATTATTATTACTCGAGTTTTAAAAATCAATAAATTGAGGCTCAAAAGAATCAAAATATCTTGTTTATTATCTCACAGGAAATGTGTCAAATTCACCTTGATATTCTGATTTCAAATGCAATGCTCTTTTCATTACGCATTGCTGCTTTAGGTTGGAGTTAAGACTCCAGCTCAAATTTACAAAAGCACAAAACATGCTATGACACAAATGTATAGAAGGGTGACCTAGATGAGCCTATCCCTCTGAGAATGAGGGCAGGAGAACAACAACTGTCCTCATTTCTGTGCAGAGTACAGGATGGCTTTTGCTCAGAGAAGAGCATTTTTTCTTTTTTCTTCGCCTCTGGCTTTCAGCAGACGCATATGAAGTTAGTCATACCCAGTGTTATATGCTGTTTCAGCATGAAGCATACTCCACCCTTGAGAGGTCATATTTCAGAAATGACGTGATTTGTGTGTATATGGTGGGGGATGGGAAGGTAAGGAGAAGAAGGAAAGACTATGTATATATATTCATATAAGGAACTGGGGCTTCCATTGGGTTGAAGCACCATATAAACACATTATTGTTAGCAAAATTGAAGACCTGGTTAAACTGGAAAACCAGAGGTAAAAAAGACTTTTTGTTTTTAAATATGGAAACAGAAGAAGCCATAACTGAAAATAAAGTGGGGTTCCTGGAGAGTCAGTCTCCTGTGTTTTTGGTCGGTGAAAGTCAATGGAACCCTTTCATAGCAAGCAAAAGTTGGCTACAGAGGCAGCTGACATTGGAAACATAGCACAGAGCTTATGTTTTGTGGAGTTTATTGACTGCTTCCCAAACAGAAGAAATAAACAGAGGACTGGGTTTTTAATTTTAGGATCTATTTGCACCCTACTAAATTAGAGAACCCAAATGACGTCTGCCCGGAGGAACTCCTGGCTGCACCAGTGCTTTCTTTCCTAGCTTGACAAAAGATGATTCAGTTCTAAGCAGGCACATATCACTCTCTTGGCCAGAAGTACCAGTCTCTGGGATGAAACAGAAAATCATGCTGTTGCCATTGTGTTTGTGATAATGTTACAATTTTAGCTCTGCCAATCATTTAGTTTCAATTCAGTTTTAAGAAGTTTATGCAAAAAACAAGTTATGTACTAAAAGTCACAAACCAGTTTGCTAACCTGTGGTTTGCACTGGGGGCTTACAGCTTCCCCCTCAAAATTCCAAATTAAATTTCATTTTGAACTTTGTTTTGTAGACACTTATTGAACATTTTCCATATATATTATTTTCTTCTTTAGATAAAAAAATTTGTTTAGATATTTTGTGAATATATTCTCTTTTTTTTAAGATTTTATTTATTTATTTGAGAGAGAGGAGGAGGAAGAGCAAGGGGGAGGAACAAGCAGACTCTGCACAGAGCACAGAGCCCAATGTGGGGCTCAGTCTCAGGACTCTGAGAGCATGACCTGAGCCGAAATCAAGAATCAAGAGTTGAGCCCACCAGGTATCTGTACTGATTGTCTTTTAACACTGGAACGAGAGCTCAAAGAGAGTAAGGAAGTTTCCTGTATTTGTAGGGCTGAGGATAGTGCCTATTACATAGTAACTACACAGTAAACACTGTCATAAAACAGAAAAATAACACACAGACACACACCTGTGAAAATTGGGGTGTTTGACTTTAGAATGATACATTTTTAGCAAGAGTTTTGCTCTGTATTGTCTTATGACTTGCATAAAAATTAATAGATTATTAATACAAAGATATAACCTGGTATCTATCAAGGAGCAACATAAAATGAACTATGGATTTTTTTTCTTCTCAAAGAGGCTAATTTGTGTAAGATTTCATGTAGTTTTATAGACCTAAAGGCTTCCAGATGATTTGAACGTTGCCTTAAATATCTGGCTTACCCAACCAGAAATAAATCTTATTCTAAAGACAGCTAATAATTCCTGGATTTTTTAGTTAACTGCTTCTATGATTGTAATGTTGAAATGGAATGGTACTCATATTTCACTACCATTTCTTTTTTACTTATGTAGCAACATGAAAGTTAAAAACAAAAAGCAAGTTTTAAGAGACTGTATTTTATTGTAATCTCAGGAAGACTACAATTGAAACAATTCTTCAAAATAATGATTCACAAGTCTTCCTCCTCCCCAAAATGGAGGCACTGTGAAGAAATTTGCTCTCACTAGTTGAAGTAGGCTTTTAGCATGCTTTCATGTTGTGGAGCCAGCTGTTTATTTAAATCCAAGTAACTTCTTCCGAGACTCAGTTCATAAATTCACAATGTAGTATGTTTAAAACAAAGATTACTTCATATACATGTATTATGTATGTATTTGCATATGCCCTGTATCGTTATAAAAAAATGCCATACAAAGTTTGGAGGCCAAAGTTACTAATTAAAAAAGATAATACTATCTTTGTATCTCAGTGTTCTTATCCCCAAACAGAAATAATATTACCTAGTCTATCTACCCTCACAAAGGCCATGTAAGGATTAAATAAAACTAACTTGCATTATAGTGCTTTTAGAATTCTAAAGTATGGTATAAATAAAAGATATTACTGTATTCAATAAAAACTTGAACTTTCAGATAACCTTAAGAAGAAAAAATTCAGGAAAATGTGGCAACCAGCCAAAATTTAATTTAATTAAAATATGTATTTATCAAGTATCACTATATACCAAACAATATTCAAGCATTTGAAATATGGTGAACAAAACACACAAAAAAACACCCTGCCTTTAGGGAGCTTACCATCTTGTTGAGAGATGCATCAGAGGGTGTGTGCTTAGAGAGTGAGGACATATGTTTAAGGGTGGCCAGAGAAGAAAGAGACAGTTATTTTAAAATTTTATCTATTTATTTGACAGAGAGAGAGAGCACACACAAGCAGGGGGAATAACAGAGGGAGAGGGAGAAGCAGGCTCCCCGCTGAGCAGGGAGCCCGATGCGAGACTCAATTTCAGAACCCTGGGATCATGACCAGAGCCTAAGGCAGATGCTTAACTGACTGAGCCACCCAGGTGCCCCAAGAGACAGTTATTTTAAATCCTAAAGGTACTGTTTCTCCCCCTTGTTTCTATGAGAGCTAGCCTAATTCATATCAAATGGAGTATACAGGTTTTTACTTCATCATACAGAGAGATGCATTGAAGGAAGGGGGGAAAAATGAGTCTAAACTTCAAAACCACTAAGTTCATTTTGGTTAACTAAATTAACTCAGGAGAAGCCATTATGAGTCAAGAATTATGTGGAATTGCTTAACATTACAGGTGAGAATATCTGAGTCTTCCTGGTAGAAAAAAGGACCCAGGCACACCTGGAAGGCTCAGTCGGTTTTGTCTGCCTTCAGCTCAGGTCATGATCTCCGGGTCCTGGGATCCAGCCCCACATCAGGCTCCTTGCTCACCAGGGAGCCTGCTTCTCTCTCTCTCTCTCTCTCTCTCTCTCTCTCTCTCTCTCTCCTTCTGCCCTTCCTCACCACTTGTTCTCTCTCTCTCAAATAAATAAATTTTTAAAAAAAGAAAAGAAAAGGGCGCCTGGGTGGCTCAGTTGGTTAAGCGGCTGCCTTCGCCTCAGGTCATGATCCTGGATTCCCGGGATCAAGTCCTGCATCGGGCTCTCTGCTCAGCAGGGAGTCTGCTTCTCCCTCTGACCCTCTCCCCTCTCATGCTCTCTCTCTCTATCTCATTCTCTCTCTCAAATAAATAAATAAAATCTAAAAAAAAGAAAAGAAAAGAAAAGAAAGAAGAAAAAAGGGCCTGGAAAAGAGATTAAAAGGATAAATGGGTGTAAAGAGTTAAAGCAACCTGTCTAGAAGTCCTTTGGGACAAAATATGTATTGAATTCAAATAATGGGATGCCTAAAGGATTATTAAATAACAGGAACTTATATTTTGTTGAATCATTTTTGTTGTTTCAATTTGAATGCTTTCCACTACCCTAGACTAAGATAGGTCCACTATACACGGAAATACTTGGGTTTTAAGAAACTTAAGTGATTTTTTTTTAACATCTGTATTGGTATGGAGCAAAGAGAGGAGAATATTCCCAGGAAATGAAACATGAGTGAAACAACTGGGACCAGGAACTGGGATCAGAGAGTCACCATAAAAAATAAGATCCTAGAAATGCACAGCAATCTAAGTGAAAACACTGAGATACTGCCTACCATCTTATACATCCAGAAACAGAATATAGATCTGTGGGCTTGAGCCAAGTTTTTACAAATATCATACAGATTTAAATGGATGGCTTCAATTAATAGTTTTTCCAACATTCTAACATGTTTTATTTTTTTATATTTCATTTCATTCTTTTATTATGTTCAATTAGCCAACATACAGTACATCATTAGTTTTTGATGTAGTGTTCAGTGATCCGGGAAACAACATGTTGTTTTATTCCAATGGACATGACTTCCTAAACCAACAATCAGAAGTACAGAAGTAAAAAGCATTACACATTTAGATTGTGAGATCTACAGGTACCTTGGTATTGTGGGACCATAAATTCTGGAGCCAGAGTAGCAAGTAATGGGGCTGACTATAAAGGAGACCCATTTCATAGTGATGGAAAGCTTTATATGGATCAAGGAGGAGCGTGGAACACCCCATAGGCAACAGAGAGCCTTAGAGATTTAAGCAGAGAAGTGATACATCAGATTTATGACTTAGTAAAACCACTTGGCATTGTGAATAACATGGCTATAAGGGGGATAGGTATATAGTGAAAAAGACCACTCATGAATCAGTTTAGCAATAGGATTAGCAACCTTCCGGTTATCTAATATTTGAGCAGTTTCATTCAAAATTTTCTTCAGAGGCCTAGCATCCCTGCCAGTGTAAAGTACTGAGGAGCAAGAAAATGCTGCCAAAAAAATGGAAACTCAGATTCAAGTTAAAAAAGACAAAACCACAGGAGGATGACTTTGGTATTTTCTTTTAACTAATGAAAACATCAGAAATTGCTAATACCCACAGTTTTCCAGGAAGAAAGAATTGCTTTACATGGGGCTTTCCTGCCAAAGTTTTCTTCTCTTCTACCTTTTAAAAGAGAGCCTTTGGGGCACCTCATACTCTATAAATTCAGTATTTGAGTAATTATTTTTGTTCTATAAGTTTTGTATAGAAAGTAAATTTCCCTTGTAAAAAAAATTTTGCTATAGGTTGACAACTGAGAGAGCCAGAAAATTAAGATTAAAAAACTGTAGTCCAATGTGTTCAAAAGAGAGAAAGGAGGCTATTTAAGCTATGATAAACTGGAAAAAAATAATCATAAATATAAGAATACTGTGAATAAAATTGAACACAGAATCACCTAAGATAAACTTCTTGAATTTCCTACACAAAAGAGCTTTTTAATCATGTTCTAAGACTTAACACAAACAAAAAGAAGAAATGTCCAATGGTTAAAGATCAAAAAGAAGGCGTATCTATTCAAATGCTATTTCCTTTCAACTTCTCTGTCAGAGTAGTTAGAGAAAATGACTAAGAGGAAATTAATTCTTCCAATCCATTGACACAGAATATCTTCCCATTTATTTGTTTCTTCAATTTCATTCATCAGTGTTTTATAGGTTTTAGTGTCTTTCACCTCCACAGCTAAATCTATCCCCACTATTTTTTTTGATACTATTGCAAATGGGATTGTTTCTTAATTTCTTTTTCAAATACTTCATTTAGTGTATAGAAATGTCAGTGATTTTTCTATGTTGATTTTGTATCTTGCAACTTTACTGAACTCATTTATTAGTTCTCAAAGTTTTTTTTTATTGAGTCTTTATAGGGTATTTTATATATAAGATCATGTCATCTATAAACAGAAACTATTTCACTTCTGCCTTCCCAATTCTAGTACCTTTTATTTCTTTTTCTTGCCTTATTGCTCTAGCTAAGACTTCTAGGACTATGTTGAATAGAAATATGAGAATGGGCACTCTTGTCCAGTTCCTGATCTTAGAAAAAAACCTTTCAACCTTTCACCATTGAGTATGATGTTAGCTGTAAGCTTGTCATATATGTCTAAAAGTTTTTATCACGAATAGTTGTTGAATTTTTGTCACATGCTTTTTCTGCATCTATTGAGGCCATCATATAATTTTTATACTTCATTCTGTTAATGTGGTTTATCACATTTACTGATTTGTGTACACTGAACCATCCCTGCATCCCAGGGATAAATCCCATTTGATCATGGTGAATGATCCTTTGAATGTACTGCTGAATATGGTTTGGTAGTATTTTTTTTTTAAGATTTTATTTATTTATTTGACAGAGAGAGAGCACGCACAAGCAGGAGGAACGAGAGAGGGAGAAGCCGGCTTCCCGCTGAGCAGGGAGCCTGATGTGGGACTCAAACCCATGACCCTAGGATCACAACCTGAGCCAAAGGCAGATTAACTTATTGAGCCAAGCAGGTGCCCTGGTTTGGTAGTATTTTATTGAGAAATTTTGTATCTACATTCACTAGGGAAAATGGCCTGTAGTTCTCTTTTCTAGTAACGTCCTCTTCTGGTTTTAGTATCAAAATAATGCTGGCCTTGTAAAATGAGATTGGGAGTGTTCCCTCCTCTGATTTTTTGGAAAAGTTTGAGAAGGATTGGTGTTAATTTTTTAATGTTTGGTAGAATTCACCAGTGAAACCATCTGGTCCTGACCTTTCTTGATTGGGAGGTTTGGGATTACTGATTAGTAATTGGTCTATCCAGATTTTCTATTTCTTCCTGATTCAGTCTTGGTAAATTGTATGTTTCTAAGAATTTTTTCCATTTCTTCTTGGGTGTCTAGTTTGTGGGCATATAGTTGTTCATAATAGTCTCTGATGATCCTTTGAATTCATGAGGTATCAGTTACAATGTCTCCTTTTTCATTTACATTTTGTCAATGTGAGTTCTCTTTGATTAGTCTAGCCAAGGATTTGTCTTTTTAATTTTTATTTTGCTTATCTTTTCAAAGAAACAACTCTTAGTTTGTTTCTTTTGTTCTCTTTTCTATTGTTTTTGGTTCCTTACTTGATTTATTTCTGCTCTTATCTTTATTATTTCCTTTCTTCTGCTAACTTTGGGTTCATTTGTTCTTCTGGTTGCTTATGGCAAAAAGGTTGCTTATTTGGGATCTTTCTTTTTTCTTAAAGTAGACAGTAATTTATTTTCAGTCCATTTTCTGTTATTCAGATTAGGTAAACCCTTTTGATATGTCCTCAAGTTAATTTATTTTATCCTCTGACATCTCCACTCTAGTACTGAACGCATCCAGAGAGTTATGTGTTCAGTTATTGTACCTTTCAGTTCAATAATTTTCATTTGATTCTTCTTTGATATTCTATTTTTTAACTGAGATTTTCTCTTTTTTTTAAAGATCTTATTTATTTGAGAGAGAGCACAAGCAGAGGGGAGAGGGAGAAGCAGGTTCCCCACTGAGCAGGGAGCCCGACATGGGGCTCAATCCCAGGACCCTGGGATCACGACCTGAGCCGAAGGCAGATGCTTAACCAACTGAGCCACCCAGGCGCCCCTTAACTGAGATTTTTATTTTTTTTTCATTTGTTACATGAGAATTATTTTTTAATATTTAAGATTTATTTATTTTAGAGAGAGAGAATGCAAGCAGGGGGAGGGGCAGAGGGAGAGAGAGAAGCAGACTCTGCACTGAGCACAGAGCTGGACATGGGGCTCAATCTTACGACCCTGAGATCATGACCGGAATGGAAATCAAGAGTCGGATGCTTAACCTATTGAGTCACCTAATCACCCCTGTTTCAAGAGAATTTTAAATTGCTTAAATGCTTTTATGATGGCTACTTTAAAATCCTCGTCAGATAATTCCAACATTTGATTTGTCTCTATGTTGCCACTATCTTTTCTCATTCATATTGTGGTATTTTCCTGGTTCTTGATAGGATTTTTTATTGCATCCTGGACTTCTTGATTTTGTAATACAAGAAAATGAAACACATACACATAAATATATTTGTGTTATGTCCAGGGATTTCATATTTATATATACTTTTATAAATTATATATCTATAAAAGACTTTCCTCCTGTTGAGGTATAGCACAAGGGCCAAGTAGGTATTTAAGACTAGCTTCTTGCTTGGTCTTACCACACCACCCCACACAAGTGGGATACCCACTAGTGCAGCACTATTTCTTCCAAGTAGAGGTGTAAGAGCCTTTCCCTGCTGGGCCCCATGCTACTAGAGGAAGAGAAATGGAAAAGCAGAATACAAACTAGTCCTATGTCTTCTTACCATTTCACTGAGCCCTGCTGATGTGGGAGGCAGTAGAGGGTGAACAGTCTGTTTTGCATCATCTTGTTCAGTCTCCTTGATGCCAGGTGGCAGTGGAGGTTCACCAACCACTGGACCACATGGAAACTATCTGGGTGGGGTAGTGGGGGGATAGAAGCACTGCCTGATTCTGCTGGATGGGGAATAGAGATGGATTTCCCACTCAGCCCTATTGCCACTACCCTAGCAAGGGAACCAAAGCATCTCCTGATTAAACTAGCTGAGATTGGAAGGTCAACTGCTTGTTTGGGCCCACCAATACCCAATGGGGCAATCAGAATGACTGGATTCTGTGAGACAGCCATAGTGAGGTACAGCACCTCTCTGAAACCATAAGTATAGGGTGGTTGTTTTGTTGGTGTTTGACTGGAGTAGGGGAGATATTGCCAAAAATGTGTTCTATTGTCAGATAACTCTTTCTTTTTTTTAAATCTGCTTTCAATGTAACGCACCTACATCATGGGTATTCTTTTACTTTATGCCTATTCTTTGAATTCTGAGTTCTTCTAGCAATATCTTATCTTGCTTTATCTTTTACATTACACATCCAGCTTGTCTAAGGTATCTAAACTGTTCCTTAAACAAGCAATGTTTATGAAAATTTACATATCTATCCTCTTCTGTTGAATATGTTTACAAAAAAATCTGATTGAAAGGTTGATATTCACAAGTTTTTTCTATCTTCTCCATTCATAGATGTCTACTCATCTGCTGATACTGCAAGACAAAGTGGTTTATTGTTCTCTTTCCACACAACTTAATCTGTACACATTCTATGAAAGGGGTTTGCTTAAAAATGATTTTAAGATAAGAAGTGAAATGACATTAATAACTTTAAATACTTCAACCTTTACTTGTATCTATTTTTAATGGTGTTGCTGAAAATATGTTTTTATTACAAGAGCATAATTATTTGTTCCTGATCCTATCATCTTTCCAAAAGTGAAATCTTTTAGGTTTTATTACATAAGGTATAAAATAAATTATATGCACCTAGTACAAATACTTGTTTTATTTATTATAACAATAGCTGTGTTATGTTAGTTATGCTTATATTATTTTTAGGAATTCACTTGTACTTTACTTAGGTTATTACCCTATAAATAAACATTATTAATGCAAACAAATGTAAGTATTTTTCAATGAACATATACTTTTCCTTTCATGTATTCTATATTAGGGTTTTGAAAATAGAAAGAAATATTTTTCAACATATGTTCAACTATCGGTCCTTTCAATCTGATACTTTTTATCAAAGTGCAATAAGTTACTTGTTTCTTATGTAGGATAAATGGAAATGATAGCTAGCATACATTTATCTATAGACATCTGAAGAAGACTACAAAGGACAAGAACATATTGGCTAAATTTTGGCTCAAAACAAACTGAGGTTTCTGGAGGGGAGGAGGGTGGGGGGATGGGTTAGCCTGGTGATGGGTATTGAGGAGGGCACGTTCTGCATGGAGCACTGGGTGTTATGAACAAAAAATGAATCATGGAACAGTACACCAAAACAAATTATGTAATATATGGTGATTAACATAACAATTAAAAATTTAAAAAAATAAATAAATAAATAAAATTAATTATTCCAAAAAATAAAAATGTTGAGAACAACGACAGCATTTCCTTAACTATTATGGTGGCATGTTTCCCTGGAAGTAAAACTTCATCTTGCTCTTGAAAGAACTGTATTCCTTCTAAGTGTAAAGAATTTGTAAGAAGTCAACACCGTTGATACTTTTATCTAAACACTTCTTTCATTGTATTGTGTTGTTTTAAAAATCCATGGAAGCAGGGGCACCTAGGTGGCTCAGTCGGTTAAGCCTCTGCCCCAGGCTCAGGTCATGATCCCAGGGTCTTGGGATCAAGCCCTGCATCAGGCGCCCTGCTCCACGGGGAGCCCGTTTCTCCCTCTCCCTCTGCCTGCTGCTCCCCCTGCTTGTGCTTTCCCCCCACCTCTGTTAAATAAATAAATAAATAAATAAAATCTTAAAAGAAAAAAACATTTTAAAAAATCCATGAGAGCAATGGTTATGTGGCCATGAATTATACATGAATATTTTCCACTTTGATTCATCATCCTAAAATTTTTATTTTTTATTTTTAAGGAAAAGAATTCTCAAATCCTTTTCCCTTTTTTTTTCTGAACTTTTCCACGTCTCCTCTTTCCCCCTCAACCCAAGTTTTCACATCTATGTTTCTCCTTTCCAGTCAAGTGTTCCAACCAGTGGGCAAGGCTGCCAGTAAGCAAAGATTTACTCAACATGTGAGGCTGTGGAGGAATATTGGCTGGTGCATGCACGGGCTGGCTTTCTCTGGCAGTGCTACACTAACAGCTACTGTCAAATAGAACATCATATTGACCAAAAGAGCTGGGGAAGAGCCATTAGAACCAGCAGAAATTACCTGTGGCTTAGTATAATTTTTTATTTTACTTATTTATTTTTTTTACTCCTTTTTTCCTTACAGGATTGTTATAGATCTTCAATTGACACAAGGAAAGTGCTTAAATGGTTTCAATAAGATGACTCATATACGCAATAAAGATTATATTTATTAATAACTATTAGTAAAGAGCGCATAAAGGAATTCTTATTCATATTCTCATTTTCAAATGTTTGCAAAATTTTCATATTTACTGTATTACATGCCAAATGCTATAATTTCAACACTTTACCACCTGTGGTGTTATGAGGCAATAGTGTGTGCACAGATAAAAAGAAATAATGCATATATAAGAAATAAATTATGTCTTCTGTTCACACTTAAATGGTTCTTAATATGTATACACTGATGCATGTCTATTCTTGTACATAAATTCCTAAATGTGCCAATATTTATGGATACTATCCCATGAATAAAAAAATATTTTTAAATGATTAAAATGTGGCAATAACCAAAGAAACCCTGATTTATATGGAATGTCTCCTAAAGGCTGTATACATTCAAAGTAGATCCTGCATTGCAATGGACTAACATTCCCTTAGATAATCACAGGTAGGTCCACACCAGATCACATGCTTTACTACCTCTTTTTTAGATAAAGCAGTTAATAGGTCAGACATTTCAAAGGATTACACTATTTCAACAAAGGAAAGGTATAGTGATGAGCTCTCCTAGAATATGTGCCAGACAATATATTAACACCTAATTCTGTTGTATCTGACCTACACAAGCCTCCAGAGCAGCTGCACATACATTTCTTTTTGACATTACAGACAAATAAACCTGTCCATATGCTTAATCTCTTCTGCATTCTCCCTGTTTTTATTTTTCTGTTAGGTTTACCTTACTCTATTAACTGTAGGTATTCCACACTCCCGCCTAATTTAGCAACCAAGAACTGATCCCCACCCTTTTTTGATCTTCCAGATCTTGGATTCCCCCAATGCCTGGAAATTATGAAAGCAAAACTTGATGAGCCATAGACTTTTGGTCCTAAGTGTCTGACCTACCTGTGTGACTGTAACAGCTCGGCTTCAGTTTGGCATCAACCAAATGAATGGAGGATTATTCTCCAAGTATAGCCAGATATTTAAAATAGTATTTACTATTTACAACAATGTGATGAATATTTGTAGCAGACAGAGAGCTAGGAACTAAGTGAGAATATTATCTAAGTTCAGTGCACAGCTTAATGTTGAAACACATATTTTCCTATGCTATTCTTTTTGGTCCTGACTACAACTTGTTGCCCATTTATATCAAGTACTTCTTTGTGATATGGTTTATACATTTATGTCATCAAAGTCCTATTTAGATGGACTAGGCTTGGTTTTGTAACAGGAGACAGAAAAAGAAAAGGAGCTCTCAAGGGGCTCTGCCTGAGGGTGTGTATGGAGGGAGTAGGGACATACTAGCACATCACAAAGTGCATATTACATATGACCTCAGGTCATAGGCTCTAGGGATACAATTGATCCAGTTTAATAAAAAGGACAGAAATAATGGTAGCAGGAACTGCAATTATGATCAAAAGCAAAAGCATAGGGTGTTCAACATTATACCTGTGTTTTTCAAACTGGACTATCTAATTGACAAAAAAAATGACTTTTTAACTGAAAATATAAAGATGTGAGACTAACTGGGAAAATTTTTAAATATGAGTAGTAAGCCACAACACACATTAAAACATATTACAAAAAAATTAATAAAACATGTTAGTACTGACTAATAGCTACATAATCAGAAGACAGCAACATATCAGAAGATAGAGCCAATAGTTATATCCAATATTTATAGAAATTTAGTTCAAATACAGCAGCATTTTCAAATTTATGTAGAAAAGATGAATTAATCAAAAAAGTGTTATGAAAAATGGATAGCCATTTGGAAAAATATAGCTGGATTTCTTATACCAAAATAAATTTTAGATTGATTCAGCATTTTAACATAATAAGTGAAAACTCTCAAGTGCCTGAAGAAAACATTGAAGATACTTTTAACATATGCTTGGGGTAAGATGATCCTTCTAAGCAGATCACTCAAAATTCAGGAGTCATTAAGGAAAAGATTTGATAAATTTAACAACATACAAAGTGTAAAAATGGAAAGAAAAATGGTAAAAGTCATTTAAATTAATAAGGAAGTGTTAATTTCTTAATCAGAGTCGCATGTTAAGAGTTCACGGGCATATATGTACAAATTCATAAATACATACAAAGACATGCATATCTGTGATTCTAAATGCATACAAAGCTTAGCTGAATTTATAAAGGGAAATGGGGGTCAGAGTAATATATTTTTCATTATATAGCTTTCAAACTTCTATATTCTTTTTCATTGTCATCATGAGTTACATTACCTTTCTGAACAAAGTACAATTTATAAAAATAAACATGTGTGACCTTCTGGTTCCAGCCATAGTAAAATGGCTTGTTTTGGACTAATCCTTCAGCCCAAAACATCTATAAAAGCGGGAAAAATCTATAAAGCATGGATTTGAAGGTTTTGGAAAACATCCAATATAGAAAGGACTTGAAGAGCTAACCTCCTTGAGAGAAGGGAATGTATAATGTGAGATTCATATTCTCTCTGGCCTTCCTTGTTCACTAAAGTCATTTTCCAAATATCAGACAAGGGAAATAAGAGCATAGGCAGGAAGTGCAAGTCTTGCTGCACTGAACAGAGTGACAGCAGATTTTGGGGCTCCCATACTGACTGCCATTTAAAGGGCAAACCCCAGGGGAGAAGGAAACCCCAGAGAAAGAGTTCAAAAATTAGTATACAAATCTCCCCTAAATCACTGGCTGACTTCTAAACTGCACTCAGAGAGTAAGACTTAGAAAAATCTTTTTAAGTCTTAGTAGAGACAGCATGTGGGGGGGCTAAAATGCTAAAGCAGAGATCACAGCAGCCACATGGTATTGGAAGAATAGCTGGAGTTCAAACCCTGCCAAGATGGGTGGCTTTGGTAAGACCCAAAGCTTTAATCTGAGACCCCAGAAAGGCAACACTGTAATATTAAGGGCTACACCTTAGGAATAAAGACAAAAATAAAATAGCTCTAACAAAGACTAAAAAACCCAAGCCTTAATAGGACCAAGGGGATCCACGAGTGCTCTGGCTATTTTCCAAAAGAAAATTTAGCCCACCTGGAGGAAGATAACATCATTTTGAATTGCTACAATTTGATCCAGTCCAAAGTATGAGGCATGCAAAAGGAAAATAAACAAATGACCAAAAATCAAAGAAAAATAAGAAAGAAAAAGAAATCTATGGGTGATTTCAATATTTTAGTTACTTGTTAGTTATTAGTTAGGTTGCCAAAAAATAAAGAGAAAGAAAATTTTAAGAGCAGCCAAAGAAAATCACACTTTGCTTTCAAAGGAGAACCAAAAGAAAAAAAAATTAAAACTTATAGTTTAAGGATCATCATTAGTATGGAAGGCAAAAGACAATGGAATATCTTTGAAGTGATCAAAAGAAAAAGACAATTCACCTAGAATTCTAACAAAAACATCCTTCAAAAATGAAGGCAAAGTACAGACGTGTCAGATAAATAAAAACTGAGCAAATATACAATGAGTAGGCTTCACTACCGGATATGAAGATAGGCCCTCATATTGAATAAATATGACACTATATAGAAACACAGAATATCAGAAGTAATGACAAACATTGGAAAAGGTGAATGCAAATGAATACTGACTACTTCAGTGAACAATAATAATGTCTTGTAAGGCAGATCACAAACATAGAAGTAAAATTTAGTACAACAGAAGCACAAAAGGCAGGAGTGGGGTAAACAGTGAAACTGTCTGAAGGTGCTTGCATTGAGAAGTGACAAATGTGCTAATTTAAAGGTAGGCAGTAATACATAAAAAAAAATGCCTATTATGTTCTCTAGAAATTACCACTGTAAGAAAAATAAGAGAGTTACACTGTTAATGGAGAAGGAAAAAAATGGAACTGTGAAAATCAATTTTTTAAAAAACTTTAGAAGGGAGTCAAGAGACCAGCAGGGAGCTCCTCTGCCCTACTATTCAACTGCAAACCCAACAGGAAAGTTGCAAGTCCATACTATGTGAGTTACTACTTCACCACACCAGCAGGAGGAAAAGATTCTTCTCTCCTCCCTACCACAGCCCAGCCAATGAGACACAGTCCCAGCTCTGACAATGAAAAGCCCCTATAGTCGCAACTCCCAGGCTACTCCAATGGACTTTTTGTTTATAACAGCCCTCACAATATCCTCCTTTCTTCTATGAACCTCCTTTGTTCTGCGGACTTGCCTATGGTTTTGCTGTAGCTTGCTTGTCCCAGATTGCAATTTTCTGCTATTCCCAAAATAAATCTATTTTTTTCTGGTAAAATAACTGGCAGTTTTATTTATTTATTTTGACTTTTTAAGAGATTTATTTATTCATTTAGAGAGAGAGAGCTGTGGGGAGGGACAGAGGGAGAGGGAGATAAAGTCTCAAGCAGACACACCGCTGAGTGTGGAGCCCTACTTGGGCTCTATCTCACACCCTGAGATCAGGACCTGGGCCAAAAAACAAGAGTCGGAAGCTCAACCAACTGCATCACCCGGGCACCCCAACTGGCAGTTTTATTTTTAAGATTAACAGAATAATTAAATTAAACCTGATTCATCCAAAAGTAGACAAGAAAGGAGGAATAAATGAATAAAAAACAGATGTGCAAATGGAAAATATATACCAACCATAGGGGGTAAATATATTTCAAGGAAAAATATATAACCACAGGTGGAAAAAGCACACACAAACTTACTCAACAACGAATGCTTTGACTCGTTTGCATGTGGGGGGACAGCCCTCACAACATGACACTGATCAGAAGCAAAGGAGGGGGAGAAGAGAAGACAAGGGAATATAATCAAGGGGCCAAGGGACTGCATAAGGGACTTACATGTCCCTTAGGAGTCCAGCGGGGCATTTGTCTGGTTAATGGAAGCCTCCTCTGCAGTAAATGACTTCTTCAGGGCATTTGTTTATGACTAAAATATCTTCACACTTTGTACTTATTCTGAAAAAAGATGTTTACATAAAGAGATTAGACTGTCTATACACCTAACGTAAAAGATGCTGGCTATGGGAGGAGAAATAATTACTTAGAGCACAGAATCCAGAGCTGTATTTTAACAGTTTGAATCCTGACTCCAATACTTATTTTCTGGGTGATTTTGAGGAAGTTACTGAACTCCTCTTGTCATCCATAAAATGAACATGATAATAACAGTACTCTCCTCACTGGATTACAGTGTGGAATGTGTGAATTTAGGTAAAAATTACTTAGGATAGTGCCTGGCACAAATAAGCACTATGTGAAAATGGCTATTATTAGTACTATTTTTAAAAAGCATTCAATAGGGGGCTCCTGGGTGGCTCAGTCGGTTAAGCTGCTGCCTTCGGCTCAGGTCATGATCCCAGGGTCCTGGGATGGAGCCCTGCATCGGGCTCCCTGCTGAGCAGAGAGCCTGCTTCTCCCTCTCCCTGCTGCTCTGCCTACTTGTGCTATTTCTGTTAAATAAATAAATAAATAATCTTAAAAAAAAAAAAAAAGCATTCAATAGGCTTCTAGTTCATACAGAAATACTACTTGTCTGGTTGCTTTATAATGTCTTTGAGAGTGCATATGCGGTAAAAGATGTATTTTACTTTTTAAAAAATAAGTTCTCATGCAACAAATAAATATGCTCCTAAATTGACACATCTAAATACCCAATTAGGTTTATTTCTTATTAGTGTGGCACTCACCCTTACATGTACAGTATTGTATTACATTGCAATGACTTTTGATATTTTCTCAAGTTTGTGAGCGAGTATTCAAAGTATTTAGGCATCAGGACTCTAACATTTGGTTTGTGCTCTTATTCCTGGCTGTATCTCAGGGAAATATAGAAAATATGATTGGAAATATAAGGAATTTATTTGAAATTAGTCACAGCTCTATGTGACTTTGGCCAAGGTAGTGCATATTCCATTTTTTTTTCCATCAGCAAACTGAGAGAATAAATGGTAGTTAGATGAACTCTAAAATATTTATCTAACACAGCATCAATCTGTGACAAATATAAATTTATACACACACATAAACTCACATACAACATAGGCAGAGGTTATCCAACTACAGTTCTCAAAGGAGCCTAAGATTTTTTGTTTTGTCGATTAAAACCCTATCAAAGTTATGGGACAATTTCCAGCACATCTGTTCTGGATAATATTACCATAATTATTTCCTTCCATTGAACATCTCAGCAGTACCAAAGCAATAAGCCAAGTAGGGGCAAAAATCTTATTATTAGGCAGGAATAACGGTCTCCAATTTTCTTCCTCTAATGTACGATAACTGAAGTCAGTTAAATACTTCTGGTGGAATTCTTTGAATTAAAATAAAGGTCATTTATACTTAACAGCTATAAATGAACACTCACCTCTCAGCTAAGTATAAATACAGGATCTGGCCTATTTTTATTACTGCAAGGTCCAGTCTGCCCCCCATCTGGGTCTGGGCAGTGGATAGAGCAGGCCACAGGCAGGGACTTCTGGGGAACACACCAAGCTGCCAAGGTCCAGAATGCCCCAAAACAGAGATGCCTGTTCCCTGCAGCCAGATCTCACAGGAGCTCCTTAGTCTTGCCATCCAAGGCACTGTCGGAATGTCTGCTGATGAGGCACCTCGGAGACCTGACTCCCACAAGGCCCTACGTGCCAGCCCGGCACCTCTGGCTCACGTGGCCTTCCACGCTAGGCATGGGGAACGCAGCAGGAGGAACCTCTGGCCCCACGAGGATGGCTGCCTAGGCTGCGGTGGCCCCTGTTAACTCAGGCCTAGAGTTCCAGGATGCCTGAAGGAAGGCACTGTAATAGTGAACTCTGCACGCGCGGTTCGTGCTGACTTGGCATCCAGGCTTCCTGAGATCTTCCAGAATCTGGGTAGCGTAGAGCTAAGACAAGCCAAAGGAGCGAGCCTGTTCAGAACACCCGGAGCTACCAGGGTCCCTTCTCTTCCACAGCAGAATAGTTAAGGCCGCGAAAACCAGATCTCGCGATACCTCAGAGCCAAACCTCCCGTGATCTCAGAAGCCAGTGCCGCGACCGGGGCTAAAGGAGATGGGCGGCACCTGTGAATTACAATTGCTTACGTCAGCAGGACCTTACCCAGTATGATGTAATCACCTTTCCAGACTCTGAATCCACGAGAGAGTGGGCGTCCCCTGGTGCCTTTCAAAAATTCAAACTGATCTAATTTAGCCTTGAATTCTAACAAATTAGTGAAAGGATCACATTATTTGGCTAAACTGTTTCTTCAGCTTCTGAAAATTATGGTGCCAGAGTTGAGACACTACCTAAGATAAGTGTTTTAAATCAACGTAAACAATATGACTCTTTGTGCAGTAAGTAGTTTAAGCCCCAAATCTGAAGTTTGGTGTTTGCAGAAATGATAGCTGTTTGTTTAGCTCGCTATGTTCTTCCAGAGTACAGTTCTTTTAAAAACATTTTAGAAATGCTAGAGAAGTCGATATTTCAAAATATAATATTGAATAGAAAAGCATACATTATAATGAGCCAACTATATAACAGATTAGGAGAGCAATCTTTCTGGAGAATTCGGCTTTTCTTGAAATACACAGATCACTTTTATTAGATGCAGAACATTAAAGAAATAATTAACACATGGTCTGGTAAACTTTCAAAGTTGAAATAATAATGTTAATACCATTTTATAAGCGTTGACCTGTTTTAGATACACATTTAGAATGTTTATCAATGATCTAGTTTCATTAGCTATAGTATCTTCTGCTGATAGTATGTAAGAATATTCATTTATGTCCTCAAGAATAAAATTTAAAATTGTTGGAATATTCATTTAGCAGTACTGACCATTTATAGAATGTAAAAATCATGGTATCTCTGCAACAGAGAGATAAGAATGTTACAATTCTCAAGGAGCTTATCCTTAAGTTTTAAAGAACTAAATATAATACAAGGCAAAATCTAAAAATTAGTATGGTCAAATTAAAAGGACATATTAGAGAGCATTATTTAATTCTTACCAAGAGAATTGCAAGAAAATTCCTAGAGGATTTCATATTAAGTGCTGAAGATCAGTAGTTTAGCATGGCAGATACATAGTTTCCCCAAGGTAAGTAACAAATGATTATATTAATAACTAACAGATATTTACCGCATACGATGTGTTTGATTAAGTATGTTATACATAATATCTCAATTAATTCGTAGAGCAATCCCTATGAGGTATTATTCATCCCATTTTTCAGGCGAGGTAATTAAAGTTTGGAAAGTTAAGAAGCTTACTCAAGACCACACCTTGTATAGAAAAGCATAGGTAAGGAATGTGGAGCAAGACTGTGGAGGTTCTTAAATGTTTTTATAAGATGATTAGGTTTTCTTAAATAATGGAAACTTATGGAAAAGAGTAATTCCAGTGAAAACTTTAAAGATGGGTTGAAGAGGCATGGGAAGAAACAAAATAAGGCTCCGGTTGGAGACACTGTAATAGTACAGGAAAATTGACTGTGAATATCTAAACTAGGGACAAATATGAGAATCTTTATACTGATAAGAAAAGATGGGACTTCCCTACTGGGGGGGGGAGCAATGGAAAGCAGAAGATGAATCTGGGTAAAGTTTTCATTTCAATCATGCTATTTAAGAACAGGTGTAATGTGTCTTTTGAAAAAAAATGTTCTCACAAATCTGATTAAATTTTGATATTTTTAATCTACAAATGCTTAAGTTTTGACTACCCATATTTTGAATCACTTAATTTCTGGCCAGTGCTTGATAAGTGATCATGGTATTATTTTCTTTACCATTTGTTCTCCAGCAATGGTCTATATGAGCCTCTCCTTTTTTGTTTTTCTATTATCCAGCTCTCTTGCTTTTCCAGATCTCTGCATATGATTTATCTCCCCTTTATCTGCTCCTAAACACGTAATCATTTATTTTCTGAAAATATATGAAGTATTTACTGTCTTGTCAATTCTTTTATAATTACTTTATATTCTTCAGATTCTTTCTTCATTTTATTCAAATTTTCTCTTGATACAATGCTCCTAAATATATGATTGTCTTCTCTTTCATATACAAATATCTAGTCAAGTTCACTTTACAGACTTCTGGTATTAAGGATGTTATTTATATTAACATCAATAACCCAAATTTAAAAGACTTCAAATAATTTCATTAATGTAAAATGATTTCTAAATCAAAAAAAGGAAGAAAGGGGACTAAAAATATTTTGAAACATGATTAATTTTAATACGTTTACAGGGAAAGAGTAAATTCACCAGCAGGAAAAAAAATACCAAAATTAACATTTTACAGGTTTTTAGTCTCAAAGCACAATACATTTTTCATAGAAACAAGTATATCACCATCATAGGTACCATAATATGGCAACATTTATACACAAGGCCATTTACCATTAATAAAATCAGTGGCAATGGTGATGCAATACGTTAGTTTATCTTTGTTAAAATTTTTGCTATCATACTTCCTGGCCTGCAGGAGTATTTGCCAGGATACAAAAGAAAAATGTGTGACCTCACTTTGAACAATACATAGAAAGCTCTGGCTGCCTGTGCTTAACCTATATTTACTATATTATCACTAGGAATGTTTTCATACCACTACTCTACCATGGAACAATAGTTCATTCCACTTACTATTAAAGCCATTCCCAAGGAATCAAACATTTTAATAGATTCATTTGGATAGTAAAGAATTAGTTTATACAAAATAAGAAGTGCAATATCAGGACATAATATTCGATATGCCTAAACTTAACAGAAGAGAAAAACTATACAGGTATTAAGTGGAAAACAATTTCAGATTATTTCGAGTAGGTAATGGCACAGTATTGAACTGGGGGAAATGTGATACCATGGTTCCTTTCATTTTTTAAGAATTGATTATTTTTAAATGCACCAGATGATTTTCTGAAGGCCATTCACATTCAATGTTTAGATTCATTTTATTAGTGGCATATACAAAGCACCATATAAAATAACATGTGAAATGTAGAACAATCATGACTATGTAATTAACTATAGAAATAACTGCTAAGAAAATATAGCAATATTTAACACAGGATTTCTAAAACCATTACATATTCATTACTTTTCCCAAAGTTAATAATGTCCCATGTTTAATTTTTACAGAATTTATCTATCAAGATTTATATGCATTTGGCACTTTTTGGGGGGCTGAAAATAGCTGATATCTTCTGTACAGTAATGTTACAATTTTATACAAACTTCAGAAATATGGCATTTGGAATAGTCTTTACGATCGTCTTCCAAGTGTTCCATTTCACACAACAGCAAATACTCTGAATGCCTTTCCTCCTGGAGGATTCTGTAAACTGCAAAAAAATACAGAAAGTATATTGATGTCATCTCCACATATAATCTTCCAAATAAATCATGCTTACTTATGACAGTCAAGAAAGCAGCTCTATGAATCCAGATGGCCAACTCTCTTAGGCTACTATAGTTTATAGTTATTGGAAAGCTTGAGTGAGGATGACATAATTCTTTAAATCTTGGTTGTATGCTGGGCTGCAAGTTTACTAAAATTTAAGGTGCACAGTGGTAATAATAGTATTTTATATATAACTTAACAGATTCCAGACCATGTTTTCCTGTATTACCACCTTTGATTTTAATAAAGCAGAGTTAGGCAGCCGTTATTCCGTTTTACTGGGGGAATATTAAGACCTAGGTTTACAACTGACTGATATGGTTAAAAGTTAGCTGCAAGTTAAGAAGATAGTGATACTTATGCAATACTCTAGAGTACTATTATTTTTGAGCACCTACTATGAATTTCCCAGATGCATAACAGATGCTAAATGCAAAGCTGTCTTTCTATAAAGATGGCACTCAGATGGTTATGTGAAAGACAATCTAGATACCTTACATAGTACCAACCTTTGGTGTCCTTTATAGAAACCTTACTGTATGTACGAAACTTCCATTGGCCATTTTAAAGAACCCAGTAAATGTCTAAAAGTTAGGAACTTTTCTGTATCTAAACAACATACATGAGAGTTAATGCTACTTCCCCAAGTACAAATGATTTGAAAAATCACTATAGGTTCTTTGCTCTTACCTTTTTTTAATACTTGATAAAGTAAGTCATATGAATTTTCCCAACCACTAAAATATATAATACTAATGGACTGAATAGTATGAGATGACCAGAGGGCATTCATTTATGTCATACTAGGTATCCAACTTCTAATCAAAAAGAGAATTTGGTTCTGGGAAAAATCAGACTCGTTTTTTGCAAATACTTTGTCATATAACTGGATTAGAGAAATATTCAGTGCCCTGCTCACCTAGAAAGAATTACATATGAGAACTAATCTAGAAAGTCCAAAAGAGGATGAAAGAAATTTCCTTACTATAAAATCAATTAACAAAAGAGTGGTTCTGACTCATAATCCGATTTTCACGTTGATTTTTATAAGCCTGTAGGAGACAGGCACCTCTGGTACTGCAGCTTCTCCCATCCCTATAAGACCAACTATTACACAGGGTTTAAAGGAAACACTGGAGCAGCCACATAACTCCAAACCCATACTAAAGTGAGTTGGTTGTAAAGCAAGCATAAAGGGGTTTGTGTGGGGTGTGTGTGTGTGTGTGTGTGTGTGTGTGTGTGTGTGTGTGTAGAGAGAGAGACAGAGGGGAAGAGAGAGGTGGGGAAGAGAGAGACTATAAATATATAAAACAGAAAATATATATGTATACATTTTTAAATTTACCTTTCTGAGAAGATTCCATTTTGAAAAGAAGCAGTGTAAGTCTTTCTTTTGTCCACAGGCATGACGTCTACATAACCACCATGATTTCGCACCACCCCAGCATGTACTGCCGCTCTGCAGATACTGGACAGCTGAGGGGAAAAGGAAAAACCCATTGTTATTAGGAAATTCCTGCTGAACTTGTCCAGTCTACTCTTCCATTGGATTGATATTCGGCAGTTACAGGTGGATGTTTTGTGCATAAAGGAATGTTTCAAAAGTCACAAAGTTAAAGCCCATTCTGAGGGAGTCTGAGGCAGATCCTAAGGGTAACTACAATGGTAAAATCCCTTCACCCTTTAATCTAACAAACACTTGCCTTTCCAAATAGCAGGCTTTTGCTATAGTGAAGCAATCAGATGCAGATTTGCTCCTTTTATCTCTTGAAGGGCCTATTTATCATTCTTAAATTTCAGCCTTTGCGAGTCCCTACTGGAGTCACTCTGACCAAATGTTCACAGGCTTATTATCTGCACCTCATTTATGTTCAGTTTTGACTTACAAACAAATCATAGTTCTGTATATCTTTACAGTCCCATTTCCAAAATACAAGTGTGTATTAAATGGGGAGTTTTCTTCTATTAAATAAAGTGATCTATGCAGAGAAAATCAGCCCAAGGAGAAAAATATAAAGAACAATCATAGCTTCTTACCTATATTGGCAATGTCTATCACTTTGGTTTGAATGGTCTGACATGAAGTACTAGGAAAGTGCTATGATTACATTGTACCAGTTATACAGTCTGCATTGAATTGTATTTCTATGGAAGAGAAAATTATTTTCAGGTCCAACACTTTAAAATTATTAACTGGATTTCTAGAAGTCAACTCTTTTCCTTTGTCCCATTAAAGTCTCCTCCAGACTTTGATGTTTGCGCTTTAATCCTAATGTTCTACCAAAATTTGTCAATAGCTGAATACAGCCTGAGGAAATCCCACAAAATGAAACACTTGAACTGTTTCAGTATAAAACAATCCCCCTCATATCCGAGGGGTCTTTTCTGATCCCACTGGTGTGTTCTTTTTTTATCTCTATGCACATGTGCGTGACTTAATGTGCTTTTTTAAGTTCACATAAGCATGTGCATCTTACATGACCTTGCTTTATTACTGTGCTCTGAACTTTGTGGCATCAGTCAGAACTTATTAGATCAGAGAGCCTGAATGCCAAGCTGTTTAATCCTTTTCATGTTTTTGTTATATCACAAAATACCATATATCTAAAGTCTTGAATCCTTACTCTAAAGAGACATTTTATTCAGTTTAAAGTCCCTCATTGAATTAATGTTTGTATCTAATATGGTACATAACAGATGAAATTAAAAATAATTCTGTACACATTTCAGTATTTATCTTACTGTTAAAAGAGTATTATCAGCATTTTCCCCAAGGCAATAAAAGTGCTTAGATATAACATTCACTAAATCCAAGCACTTAATATGTTTTGAAACTATTGTTTTGTCCATAACTATGCAGTCAGCAGGCATTCCTATTTGAGTTCAAAGGTCAGAAGAGATTTTCTTTTTATACTCGCACTTTGTAAGAATTAATATATCATGAAAAGAAAAAGAATTTATCTGTGAAAACAGTGAAACATTTTTAATGAATGCAGAAATTAACTTTATTTTTAACAAATGAGAAAAGTTCAAAGCAATAGAATGTACAAGTTGTAGCTGTATAAACAGAAAGAGAGAGACAGAAGGAAATGTGGGGAGGGAGGGAGAGAAGATATCTTTCCTTATCTTGTATTCAAAAAGGTAATGTATTTTGTAGGGGGTGGGAAGACTGACAGTTAATGCTTGAATCTCTGACTCTGTACTGACCTCATAATAGTGATCCTTATATTTCCAACTTACTTTTAAAAGGATCTACATAATAATACATAATCACCTATATTCATTGCACTAAGGAATATAAAATGATCTCAGGATATAAGTTCTAATAAAACATTAACTCTAGAAAAATAGATGGCTGATAGGTATAGAGGTATATAGGATATTTTAAAAGATTTTTCACCAGGCATGACTAAAATGAAAAGTTTTGGTGTTTAAAGGGACGATCTAAAAAGAATAATTGCTTTTGAAATCTCTGGTAATTTTAGCTAGGCTTATTCATGTACACTTATTAATTTATTTTTTCGACAAATATTTATGTGCAAGATTATTTGCTTAATTTCTGATGTCACTGTGTGCTCTAAGTTTGTTAAGGCATGATGTAATTCTGTCTTGTTCACAGGCTGGCACACATCAAATTGTTGATGAAAAAATGATGCATGAATAGCCCAGCTGTCGCCCTCAGGGAACTTCAAAATAATAAAAGAGGTGGAGAAACAATCATGACACTAACAAAATAAGCTACACGCTAAAAGGAAAAAAATAAAGTTATACGGGTTGAAAGAAGGACTACGTTATACATGTATTAGGAGATCCCGCAATACACTCCACAGAAAAAGTGGCAATAATTTAGGATGTGAAGAATGACCATGATTTTAACAGACAGGAAGATAAGATAAGCACAAACATAAGGACTAATAAATTAGGATACCAGTAAGACATTTAAGCTGCAGATATGTATAGTGCAAAGCTGAAGCCTGGGAAGAACTCAAATATGGAGAAAATTTCAGAGCTAACACTGAACTAAAAACAAAAACAAAACAAAACAAAACCCTGGACCTCAATGAACTCACCAATAGAAATAAGATGGTAAATAGTATTTTAGACCTCTTTTCACAAACCTATTTCCGTAGTATTCTATTGAATATGTGTTTCAAGAGTATATTTCCTGAATTTGTTTTTGCATCTCTCTGACTTAGAAATTTGTAATGGTTTCTAAATGTCTGCCACATAAAAATCTAAACTCATCAGCATCCATTTAGACTCTCCATTTACATGTTTTAAGAGCTGGATCCTTCCATCCCTTGCACAAAATTGGCTGCAATCCCTTTGAGATTCAACGCTCACCTGTTCCGAGCAAGCAAACCTATGTGTTATGCGTGCATCTCACCTGCTGTCACCTCCCCGTCTTTGTAGATGCTGTTCATCCAACCTAGAATGTGTCCCTAATCCAATTTATCAACCCACACTTGAAACCTGGCTCAAAGAGCACTTGTCCATATGGAAGCCCTCCCAGCTAATAGTCCTTGTCCAACCCAGTAACGTTATCCATTATAACATCCCCTCAAGTGGTGTCCTTTTATACATATTTTAATGTATTATCTGTCCTTGATTCTATGCTACTTTTTAAGTGCTCCTTTGCCACAATATGAAAGAGATTGTACATACATTTGATAATTTCTTAATTATCAAGTTTACACTATAAATTACTGAAGAACCAAAAGGAAGATTTTTAAAAAAGCAAAATGAATTTTCCTTCAGAAGGATGACACTGGACTATTTCATAGGGGTCTGATGTACAATGTATGGGTAGGACATAAAGAAAAATTTAGTAAAAATGAATTATTATGCACTCATATTTGCATAAGGAGAGTCATTTTGCAGTGTTATTGCTGACTAGCTTCTCTGAGAATATGTATATCCACATAGAATCTATTCCCTATTTCTATATATAAATGTACATACATACATTTAAATGTGTATATACATATATATACATGAATACTGAGAGCTGAATAAATTAAGATACTTACATCAGAATAAACTCGGGTTCCAATCACACGAGCATAATGCGGATTTGCCTGCATACAGTTACGAGGACAGTAGACTCTGAAAAAATATATATATATAAATATTAAGTAGCTGGTTACTTCAGTCATTCTCACTAACAAGACCACAGACAGGCACACAAAAAAGTTAACAGCATTCTCAATCCTACTCATCTTTTTTTCTTCTGAAATAGGTCAAGGTACAAGCCAGGCAGTAATGCAATTGCTTCTGCTTAATTTACCCACTTCCAGCTTTTGGCACAAATGTGTTCTTTTCTTTTTTAACTTAATCAGGAAGCTTTCTAGTTTCTGGATTAAGCAGAAAGAAACATCAGGGTGCATTTCTGAGTATCTGGGAATTGGTACCCAATGTGTCTGCAGAATTTAGTAAACCAATAACTTGAAAAATGTGACTCATTGTCTGCCTCACACATCTCACAGTTTCTTTCTTCTGTGTTCACATCTTTGGTAGCTCCTCTAATTTCATGGTTTTAAGCATGACTATAAATTATTGATTTCCAAATTAGTATCTCCAGTTAAGACTTCTTAATTCCAAATGTGTATGTCCTATTGCTTATTCAGTATCTCCACTTAACTCTAATAATCATTTCAAACTTCGCGTGTTTAAAACCAAATTCCTAATCTCTTCCTCCGGCCCCCAAATCTGTTCTTTCTTTAGGCTTCCTACAATAAAGGGCAACTTCATTACTCCAGGTGCTCAGGCCAGAAACCTTTATTCTAGCCTCAATCCTTCTCTTTATCTCTCACACCTTACATTCAATCAGCCAGCAATTTCTCTTGCTCATACATTAAAATAAAATCAGAGCATTCCTAAACACCTCAGTTACTATAACCCTAGACTTTATGGTGTCTAGCTATAGGTTCTCCTATGATCTTCCTGCTTCCAACCTTGCCCCCTCCACTCTTGTTTTTCCTCACTTATATAAAAGCACGCCAATCCAATCATAACATTTCTCTGCTCCAAATACTCCAGTGGCTTTCCATCTCATTCAGAATAAATGACAAGATCCTTACAATGGCCAATAAGCCCTTCATATCTTGTCCCCCCCACCATTACCTTTCTGACCCTATATCCTCCACTTCCACTTTCTCACCCAGCTCCAGTGATACTCACCTAATAGTTATTTCTCAAACATACAAAAAAACAGGCTCTTCCTCAGGGCCTTTGCACTTATCTTTCTCTGTGCCTAGAATATTCTTTCTCCAGACAGCCTATTGCTTTACTGATATCTGATTGGCTTAGCTCATTTAAATAACATATCCCAAAGCCCTTTATTTAAACATGGGGTCCAATTATCACTGTTCAATCACATGTTTAAAAATTCCACTCTGAGAGTTTAAGAAACTATAAAGTGGCACCTTTTTTTAAGCAATGGGCTCTTCAAGTCACACACACACACACACACACACACACACACACAACTCGTGCACTAAAAGGAAATTAAAAACTAAAACTGGAAAAAAACAATTCATTTTAGTAAATAGTACACCAGAGTCTCAACAAAATGACTAATGAAAATCATTGTGTGATGAAGGGATCAATGATTTTCCCAAAAGTATTCGAAAAAAACTTTAATCACAACTACCTTTACCAACTGAAGAAATTCCTTAAGATAGCTCTTAATAGCTGCATTTCTTATTTCTAAAACCCATATAATGTTGTACAGCTTATCTGTTACTTATAACATCTAAACTAGAACCATTTAAATATAAATAATAAATGAGTCTGAGCTGATTTTTATAAAAGATGCTATTGGGGATTTCTATAGGAGGAAAGTTGTCCCCATTGACTGTGAAATTTTCCCCATGTGTTTGAGAACAGCTGGGCATTCACTGCCTATTCTATGGTAGTAAAATCATCTGTTCTGCTCTTAGGATCACACTGCAGGCTCTATCTTGACTATATGTAGCACTTGGTTTGTGGAAGGCCAAGGTTGGTTGCTTCAAACTGAGTTTCTACTTAGGCAAGTTCAGGTCAAAGAAAGACTGAAGGAGGTTTTTACTTGCTTGTGTTCTAATCTCTGGTTTTAACACCTTGTTATGTACTACTGAGAATATAGATAGTGACCTGGTAAACATTCCTTTATATATAATTTAGTTGTAAGTTTTTAATAAAAACGTTGACACATTTTAATGATACCTGCTTTTACATCTTGAACATTCAGTAAGTTTCAAAGATCAAGTTATTTATAGATTATATGTAAATCAGGATATGATTTCTGCCCTCCACTTCATGCCCCATCCCCAGGTCAGGAAAAAAAATTTTCTAGTAACACACACAAACACATGATATTTACAAGGTTATGGAACTAAATAATAGAGACTGCTTATTTGGGGCTATTCTGCCTGCTATGGAACCTCTTAAGGACACAACTGTACAGGGAAATATTGTTTCTTCATGCTCGTCTTAAGCTAATTTCCTTTCATTTATTTGTTCTTGGCATTTTCTCCGGAATAGATTTATGTCTCAACTTATTTAAGTCACATAAAATTCTGAAACAGATGTACCAACCACATGGTTCCTTAAAAGTTATACACTGTTATATAAATCATACCATTATAGCATAATTTATGAAACTATTAAAAATTTTGTATGAGAAAAGACAACCCTTTGTTTCACTAGTCTTTAAAAGAAAATGGGGGGGGGGAGTTCCAGACTACTTAAGGTCAAAATTATTTATAAATCATTACTTCTACCAATTTGTTACATTGGTAACAGTAAAAGGTAAAATTAATTTTTTTAAAGATTTTCTTTATTTATTTAGAGAGAGAGAAAGAGTGTACACACAAACAAGGGGAAGGGCAGAGGGAGAGAGAGAATCCCAAGCAGACTCCATGCTGAGCATGGGGCTCAATCCCACCACCCTGAGATCATGACCTGAGCTAAAATCAAGAGTCGGATGCTTAACTGAAGCCCACCCAGGCACCCCGGTTAAATTTCATTTTAAAAATTTCTCAGACGCCTGGGTGGCTCAGTTGGTTAAGCGACTGCCTTCGGCTCAGGTCATGATCCTGGAGTTCCAGGATCAAGTCCCGCATCGGGCTCCCTGCTCAGCAGGGAGTCTGCTTCTCCCTCTGACCCTCCCTCTTCTCATGTGCGCTCTCTCTCTCTCATTCTCTCCCTCAAATAAATAAATAAAATCTTTAAAAATAAATAAATAAATAAATAAATAAAAATTTCTCTCTTGGAGGAATATTTTCCTTCCTGGAGTAACCAAAGAAATAGGAAACATTTATTAATATTTCACTTCAGTGATTTTTATTTCTTTTGGAACAATACTGCTATAAATTATTCCACAGATATTAAAATAACTATTTACTGAGCATCTACTAGAGGGAAGCTTTATGCTGGGGTGCTCTACAGAGATTATCCTTACTATTTGGTCCTCACAAGCCTAGTCACATGGCTGAGAAAGGGCCTAGCATAATACTGTACATAGGGGGTATTTAATAAATATTCATGGATAATTCTAAAATTTTTTTCATTATATCATAATGGTAAAATTTATAAGTTTCACCTACTTTAAGAAGTAGCTACTTCTTGTATCATCACAGTCTTTTAGTACCTTGTGAATAACCAGTCTCATTCTTTAAGTGAAACACTGCTTTAGTTTTAAAACACTGATGAAGCTTTTCCAAGATAAATAAACTTTTCCATAAAAAGTCAGCTCCCTCAATTTTTAGTAATTACAGGTTATCAATTACCATTCTACCTCTAAATCTTACTACTGGTTCTTAGAATTAACATGTTAGAAGTCACACTGGATGTGAAAAGACATATTTCATTTTTCCTATGTATGGTTATGATGTATGCCCATAATACTTCTAACAGTCTTCACCTTAGTGTGGTCAAGATAAATGAACTATTTTTTCATTATTGTATAGTAGATAAATTCCATTATAATTTTGAAAAAGATAGTTTAATAACAAAAGTAAGAGGAAGGCAAAAGATGGGCTTTTTGACTTACCAATCACAATTAGATTTATCCAATTTAGGAACTGGATGGAAATGCTTAAAAATATGTTACATCATTATAGTTCTTGTGGTAACAACTTGTTATAGACTGTTTGTGTACCTCCCAATTCATATGTTGAAGCCCAACTCCCAGTGTGACTGCATTTGGAGATGGGCCTTTATGGAGTTAAATAAGGTTAAATGAGATTATCAGGGTTCAGCCCTGATCCCAGGAAAGGAGAATCTTCTCTCTCTGTCTCTGTCTCTCCCCTTCCCTACCTCTCCTGTCTTGCGAGGACACAGAGAGAAGTCAGCCATCTGCAACAAGGAGAGAGGCTTCAGAAGAAACCAAACCTGTCCACACCTGATCTTAGTCTTCCATCTTCCAGAACTAGGTGAAAATAAATTTCTACTTTTTACACCACCCAGTCTGTGGTATGGTGTTATAGCAGCCTGAGCAGACTAAGACAGAACTCTTCACAGCACATGTGAACATACAGAATACATCCAACAGCGCTGGTATTATGGAACAGCCAAAAGCACCCTGGCCTTTGGAGAAAGCACACTGGGAGTGTCTGGAGTGCAGGTAGTTTGTGATGACCCACCACTCCCTTCCGCTTCGCAGCTCAAGATCATACACCTTTCAAAGCCTTCATACAGCAGAATTCCAGGCAAGAACAGTTATCACAGAGTAAAAGCCCCATGCATGTATGTTCACTGGTCAAGAAGAATGAGAAAATTTAGAAAACATTACCTTGGGCAATGTGAAGCAGGCTTATGAAATGGACAGAGCTGTTCCACAGTTGTTTCACAAGTGACAGCCTGGACTGAAGAATTGAAACACAAAACAATAAGCAAATCTCTGGCAATAATAACATGCAACATGGCCATAAGAAAATAAGATTTTAAAAAGTGCTAACCTGTTACTTTAGAGACTGTGAAGGAATTAGCAGACTGATATTTGCTGAAGATAAAAACATAAACATGTCAATCATTTTTTAGATGCATCATCATCAACATAATTTCTGATATTATTTAGGTCTATGAATACTTTGTTTCTTCTTAAACATTGTTACCCAAATATCTAAATAAGTATTAGTATAAGAATAAATCATCTATTTTTTGCTAAATCCATATTACCTTCAAGTATGAACCAAATCAATACCAACCAAATAATCATTCTTGATATTGGAAAATGGTCTCTTCTCATGATCAATCTCAAAATATATAAATAACAGCATAAAACCACACAGATTTATATCTATATATTTGTCTCCTATTAAAATTAAAACTCTAAATATACTAATCCCCTGTCACCATAGAACCAAACTACTTAATCTCTCACAATAGTAAATACAAGGTAGTATTGTAGAAAGACTACTAAATCATAAGTACCTTAAAGGAATGTGTGTTAATCACTTTTTGTTCCAAGTATCTAGTAAAGTGTCTCTGATGAATGAATTCCTCCTTATTATATGCATCATGCATCGTTAAAAAGCAGGAATAAAAGAATAGGTATACCATTATATATCAAAATTTTAATTGGTTTATTTATACCCAGATTTTCAGAAAAATATCTATTACAAAAGATAAAGCTTATTTGTGATAGTATTTTAATGATACACCTTCACATTTCAAAAGAGTTTTTGTAATAAACATAATCAAAAACTAAGTTCAAACAAAAAAGTAAATAGGATAAATTCTTTAATCCAACACCCAGTGTTTGGCTTACTAAAGCTAATAACTTTTATTATTCATTAAAGGTAATTAATAAATATCTGCTGAATTACTAAGCTAATCAATAAATGCTTCTATAAAGCTTTTACTTAAAAGAGTAATTGCTAATGACTGAAAACCACACACAAAGCCTTTGAACAAAATTGTATACACAGACTGTCATTCTACCAAATTTGCAAGAGTTTTTAATAAATTCTTTCTTATCATTATGACTCTTCTACTGTGGAGTTTCATGCAATTCTATAGTTACAAAGAAAAGAAACTGTCATATATCTTACGAAGGAGCATTCCATATGAGGCCTAATGTTTGTTTTTTTACATAGAAGAAAGACACTAACAAAAAGTTATTTCAAAAGGCCATACTGTTCTAATTTCTGTAGAGTATATATCAAAATATATAGTCTTCTAAAATAATGTTTCATATATTTAATATGAGAAACATTTCAAAAGTTAATGCTTTTATGTTAAGTTACATTTAGATGGACAAAGGTACATAATATATTACATATTTAGAGAACTTTTCAAAATGCTCGTAATTTTACCTATTAATCTAATTTATCTTACTAAGTTATTGTTGCATGAAATAAACCATTTATCCATAGGCAGGGCAGGGAGAATATGCAAATCAATTAGCTTTCTCTGGGGTATTTTCTTTCATAGCTGAAAAAATCTGTTGCTTCACATCAAGAAAAACAGTAAATGTGTACATTCTCAATGAAACTCCAGAAAATGTGGAGCTTTAGCATGTTCTTTACAAGTAAAACTGTCCAACTTTGAATTCACATACTTCAGCTCCTTTTTGTCTTCAGAAATTACAGAGCTCAAATGAGCCTTGACAATTACCAACTTCCATATAAATCCTTCTATGCTAGGCTCTGAAAGAATTTGTCAACTCATTATTACAATTTAAAATCATCTCATCCAAAAGATCATTTGTGTACTTACCCAATTGTTTGAACACCATTTCTATTGGATTTGATGAAATAATGTTTTCTTCCTTGTCTAGTGATATCTACCCAACCGCCATCATTGTCTATTATACCATAATGAATTGCAGCTCTACAGATGCTGGATTGCTTGGAGAAAAAAGAAGGGAGCAAAGGATATTAAAATATTAAGAGTTCTCCATAGGACACATCTAATTACTATTTACATGACTTTAAATTAAATGAACATATCTGAGCAAAATATCTATATTTATATAAATTGTTATTTTTGCATTTAAAAAAATCAAATATGTAACAAGATCCTATTCCCAAATCATTATATTTATAGTACTTACCATTTCATAATGTACACTGCCAATAACCTTAGCTTTACTATCCAGACAGCCAGCAGGGCATTCATATCTAAATGAAAGAAATTGGAAACAAATTTATTTTCTCTGAATGTCAGTGTAAAATGAAAATACATCATATTTTGTCAGGTAATTTTGAGAATAATAACAAATATTACCTATTACAGGTTGTTCCTTTGCACTGATCTCTTAATCTTACTTCACAAGAAACAATTTGGGCTGAAAAAAGAAAAAAATACCAAAATAATTTAGATAATGTAAAAGCTACTGTAGTTCATAACATATAGTCTAATGTCAAGCTTTTGCCATTCTAAAACTGTCCCAATTAATAAAATATAGTCGCATATGCCATCTATGTAAACTTTAAGATTTGTGTAAATCATGCGGAGCTCTTACACATTTGCTGTGTGCTTATGACTTCATTTCTATTACTATCGTCTGCTCTTGTCCGAACGTGGGTGTCATGGATTTGTGACTGCTGCCGTTCAATTTCATTTGTTTCTTCTTCTCGAGGAGGGTAATACCTGTCTGATCCTTCTGTTAGAGAGAATAGATTTAAGAAACATGAACCCACCTTAAATGTACACAAATCATCAAATAATGATATACCATTATATGCCTGGGTAACACTTAAAACTAGAAAACTAGAAAAATCTGTAGTTTTTTGGCACAGGTGTTGGCTTAAGGTGGTCATCTTAAGTAATGCATTGGAGTAAATAAAATAAATGTATAAGGCTTTGAACTCTTGATTCATTTTTGCTTCCATCTGGCTAACATTAAATGGAGTCATTTCTAAACTTGCTTTATATTTGAGAGTGGTATCAGTGATTGCCTTTCATAATGGTACCATGAAGTCTACACAGTGATCTAATGAAGTAAAGGCTTAGTGTATTTGAACTTGTTTTCCCAAATGAAATCACATTTTTAAGAAAATCGCTTTTAAAATTTTCAAAAGGGTCACATTTAAAATTCTCCCAAAAGGAAATTCAGCTTAAAGAAGGCTTGCCATGCCCTTTTAATTTACTACAATGTCAGTTTCCATGGAAAGGTTTTTCTCTTTTAGAAGGAAATCCAATGTGCAGAAATTTAAACTTAACAATGGAGAATTTATTTTTTTTTCCAGGTTGACATATCAATGGTTTAACAGTGGCATAATTTGGAATGGTATGTTATTTTCATGTATGTCCAAGAACTCAGAACCTAGAAAAGGGAAGTGTGAATTCAGAGGAGAGTCAGTTTTAAGTAAAATAGTGGTCACTGGTGAAGGGGCAAGTAGGGTGGAGGTTTAGAGATGGAGAAAATGGAAAACAGACTCACACACAATGAAAAATGCTTCCAGGAATGGAAAATGGCTCATATAACAGAGGGAAATAAATCATTACTTCTTGTCTGCTCATTATAGTAATGAGCACTCAGTCATCAAGGGGAAAAAAGACATCTCTTTATGAGTACTGAAAAAGGGCTGCATTAATTCATGTTTTCTAAAACACTTAGTCTACATTAATCTTTATTTGGTCATCATTAAGAAAAAAGTACAAGAGAATAGAAACGTTCACGTGGATGCCCAACAAGAGCAGGATTTTCACAAAGCTTTGTCATATAAGTTTTCTCTTCATGTGCTGTAAAGAGGACACCACATTTATATGTTCATTTTAGCACATCAAATGCATTTCAGAGCACTACTTTTACAACAGTTTTACAATAATATGATAGCTTTTCTATTGGTTATTTTGGCATGAGAAATTATATATTCTGCAATAAGGAGCACAGAATTAGCATAATTCTTTGAGCATCATTTAGTAAGATTCATGGATAAGTATTTTGGCAAAAACTCTTAAAGTGCTAAAAATAAACTATTAAATTGCTAAATCCTTCAAAAATGAAGACTCATAAAAATAACTCTAGTCAATAATATATTAAGGTGGCTTTTAAAAATGTAAATGTACTTATCACTCTGGGATAATTTCAAAGTAGAATTAGAAGTGGTTACCTGAAATAATGACAAAACTTTCCTTTAAACACATATTTGGTATAACAGACTTAATATTATATTTTTAAAATATTTGTAATGGCTTCAAAATAGTTTAAATAGAGTCCTGGGAATTTTTAATGTAATAATTAAACGTGCTTTTTTGTCTTTTAAATACAAAATAATGTAGAAGTTGGATTAAAATATAAATCAAACTGAATATTATGACACAATAGCACATACCTTTGTAGCACAGATTTTCTCTACAGCCGCCTCCAAAACTAGGTGGACAAGCAGAACAGGGCCGTCCATGTTTATAGGGAGCATGGCCCCACCAGTTTCCCCTTAAAGAGATGATCCACTCTATTAAGAGGTAGTCTAATATAGCATAATTTATAAGACACTGTGAAATATTACTATTTTCTAAGTGATGATTTTGTTGTGTAGATATAAAACATTTATATCTTTCATCGCAGAGTCCTTTTAGTTACTAGGTTTATATATGAACTGCTGCCTCATTCTTTTGAAAATATTTTAATTTGCTATGTATATTGTTAAAAATTACAAAATTAAACTTTCACAGAACACTAAGCTCTGTTATGGGATATTCATCCATATTCCATTTGTTTTAATGAAGAGATTTTAGACTTAGATTTGACCCTACATACAGTTGTAATATTTTCAACATAATCATTCAATGGTCTTTACACAGGTGAAAATACATTTCTCAGTTAATCTATAGTTTTTCATCTCTAATAAATCCAAATTATTAAAACTATTTATGTAATATAATGTAATGAGTAAAACTGAAGATATAAAAATGTAATTCCTGTCTTCACAAAGATCATATTTTCAATTTTCATATTCCTCTTAAGCACTGATTTTATGCATCAGGCAACCATTTTAATTGTTGCCATATTAAATAAATAGCATTAAAACAATACACTTTAGTCAATAATACATACTGAAAATGAGAAAAAAAATTGGGAATATAAAGTTACTTCATGTTGTTAGGAAAAATTTACATATAAAAGTAATGTTTTGTCTACTTACTTTGGGGAATAATTGCACACCAAGTAGACAGCTTTGGGCCATATCTGTCCCCAGATATTCATGTTATGACACAAATTAATGGCACAGCCTATTCTGCTACTTGTTGCCCACACCACCTATGTTAGAGAAAGGAAAAGAAAGGCTCAGAAAAAGTAGGCTGAGACAAAGTAAGACAAAAATGTATCTCAGAGAGAGATGTATAAAACTGAACTTGAGAAATGAACCTTTATCATTCAGGATGAAATAAAGCAATGTCAAAAGGATATTTTTCCTGAGACTTTGGGAAGTGCTTGATTCAATTTAAAGAAGAGTGCTACAGGTAAATAACTCTATCTAGCTATAATAGGTAAACATCGTCAAAATATGCATTTACTAAATAGTTCAAAAGTTACATCCTCACAAACCTAAATGCTGTAGTTAATGTATCTATAAAGAGGCTTTCCTAACAAAGGAACAGAATTTCTCATCTTAAACTGTACTGGAACAAAAATGTAGAGGTTCAAATGTCTTATATAATGTGTATTTTCATAGTATAACTGCTTATTAGGGAATTCAGTGCTGATCTTAATCTTGTCACATGCAAAGGCAGACAGAACAATTTGCTTTATATTCACTAATAATCAGCCATAGAGATTCTAGTAACTCAGATCTGTGGTGAGATTTATCTAGTGGTATTTACCCTTAGTGGTTTGATTTAGAGGTTTACAATTTATCCAATACCAACTGTGGACACTGAATAAAATATATATAATGTATAAAGTGTACTTATATATAATATATAAAATGTATATGTATATATAAATGCTGCACACATATAAATACTGAGTGTCATGGTAAATAAAACTATATTTTTATTCTTTGGAAAATAAAAAATGATACCTGACTTTGAAGATGGTAAATTTCTCCCATGTGCATTTCCTGGGGCCAGATTAAAAATGTTTCACATATAAAATAACTGAAATAATGTCTTTTTAAAATTGATGTTTGGACTTTTCCTAGTAATTACTTTTATTGTTTATAGAAATTGGTAAGTCTATTCTACATAAATCAATATGTTTTTTAATAACCACACCAAATTACAGAAGACTCACATTCAGTAGCTTAAATTCTGCCACAGTTACACAAACTCGACTTAGAAAAATGAGGTATAATATACCCAAAACATACCTGTGTATAATGAGTACACACAGGACCGGAACATCTGAATGGACAATATGGGTTGCATTCATGTTCATACGGGTAGCTAAAGTCTCTCACTTCATCATACCATGCTTGTACATGAAATGTTGGGGGCCTGTATCTATTTGAAAGACAATAACCACCAAGAGTAAGTAAAGTGGGAGAAAAATGTAACACCAAATATTGCAAAATAGATTGGTAAAGTTTGGTAGAGAAATATTCTTGTGTAAGTTATTAATGTTAAATACTTATGCCCATTACACTACTTGTAATTTTATGTCAATGATTTAAACAAAAAATAAGTCTAAAATATTGCTGCTCATTGTGCTATGATATTTGTTTTTTTTTATTATTTGTGTTGTGATCATTTGTTTTCCTTTTAGGCTCTAACCCTTAGAAAATTTTCAGTGCTGAATTAGTATTTCAAGCACTTATATTATCAAAAACAAAAAAGTTACACTTTACACTACCTTCCCCAGTGTGCTCCCAAGTTCTGTCCAATTGATGGAAGCAAACTTGCAGGTCCATGTTCCCACAAACAATTTTCAGCCCAGGATTCTGCGGATCTTTCCAGCTCTACATCCCATGTCTATAGTTTAAAACGAAAACAACATACAGATAATGTATTTGTTTGGAGTTTGGACATTTCTTCAGAATACAGTATGCTTCAGTTCAGTTTCTTCCATTCTTACTGCTTTACAAAGTCAACATCTTAGTCTGGGTTCTCACCATCTCTCACCTAGATTTTTGCACTAGTCTCCTAACTAGTCTCCTTGCCCCTATCTCTTATCCCTCCAATCTGCCCCCACAAGTGTTTAGCATTACCTAAGTGAGCACAAATATGCTTAGGGGATTGCTCCGTCTAAACACATCCAACAAATTCCCACATACATAAAGTCCAAGAGCCTTGGTCTCACTGTTCCTTATCATAAAACATGCTGTTCCTTGCTCTTGCTGGCATCGTTTCCTCTGTCTAAAACATCCTTCTACCCGTTATTTGTCACACAGACCCCTACTCTTTTTTCACAGCCCAGCTTTAGATAATACATTTTAGACAACCTTTCCATTTCTCTCAGATGTAGACTATTCCCTCCTTGGGGCTCTTAAAACTTTGTAATACTTTTTCATTTAGCAGCTATTACAATGAAATGTTAGTATTTGTCTACATTATCTGTCTCTTTCACAAGACCATGCATTGCTTGGAGGCAGTCATTTCATTCACACTGGTATCTTTGGTCTATTTTTTGTATTTTCTGTCTATCATATAGACAAGGTGATTAATAAATGCTTATTGAGTATATGAATGATGAATGGATCTGATTCCTATAAAAATACATATGCATTAAAAATACATATACATGTTTACATAGAACTTTCAATGAGGGTGATTAATTTGTACTTCTAAAATAATTTACAAAAGAATATTTAAAATTACAAAATTATTACTGAAATTATCTTGTATGTCCTAGGTCTAATGTTCAATTTGTTAACCTGAAAAACAGGCAGTGTAGTAGCAAGTGTGGTTGTAAAAACATAAGACTTAGGCGGAGCTGGGTTCAGTCTTGGCACAATCACAGAACTCTGGGCATGTTCAGAGGACAGGAAAATAGTCCTGGAACCAGAACATGAGGATACAACCTAAGGTGAGTATGAGGCTGGAGAAGAGCAGACAGACTGAAATCACATTTCAGAATTTAAATTCCTAGAAGTTGATGGATGACTGAATGTAGGTCGCAAGGGGGGAAAAAAAAAGATGCAGATGATGAAGGTTACCAAACTGGGAGAAGGAAAATACAGGAAGAGAAATAGATTGTTGCCATGGAAATATGTTTAATGTATCTCAATGCAAATTTCTAGGGTGCCACATGAGATGTCTGTGATATATGCAGCATGTGTGCCAAGGAGATAGTGGAAATAGATGACTGGGATTCTGGGGAAAGAAAGCTGTGCTGAAGATATGAATTTTGATGTTATTCACCCAGAGATGACTTTCTTCAGGAAGATGATATAGAATGAGAAGAGGAATGAAAAGAAAATTCTAAGATTATCAACCTTAAAAGGGAGAAAAAAACAATGATTTAGTAAAATAAACCAGGGAAAATGGGATCAGAAAGGTAAAGGGAAAACTGTAAAAGGATTAAATTATAAAGCAACGGGACAAGGATTCTAGGCATAGAGAGCGGGCAACAAGATCAAATGCCACAGAGAAGTCCAGAAAGACAAGAGCTGCTAAGTGCTAATTCATGATCAAGAACAGTTTCAGATCAATGCTAGGGAGAAAATCAGAACACATGGGCACATACTTGACTGGAAGGAGAAATTGGAGAAGGCAAGTGTGCATTACTTTGCTAAGACTTCAGAAAAGAAAAAGAGAGATGTGCAGAAGCTTAAAAAAAAAAAAAAAATAACCTGCCAGGTTCTAGGGAGAATTTGTAGTCGTGACTGTAGGCCAAAGGAAAGCACACTAGGGAAAAAGAAGCACCAAAATAATAATAAAATAATAATAATAATAATAATAATAATGGCTTGAAGCCATTGTGGTGATTTTAAAACACTCTTCCCCACAAAGGTGGAGTTGAATTCCCTCCCCTTCCCTTCAATCTGAGCTGGCTAGTAACTCCCCTTTTTTTTTTAATTGTTATGTTCAATTAGCCAGTATATAGTAACTCCCTGCTAATACATAGAATGACACTGTGAGATTTCTCAGGGAAGGTTATGAAATAGAGCCTCTATTCAGTCAGTTCTTTCTCTTTTAAGATACACATCTTGGGACGCCTAGGTGGCACAGTCAGTTAAACATCCAACTCTTTGTCAGGGTCATGATCTCAGGATCATGATCTCAGGGTTGTGAGATCTAGCCCCAGACTCCATGCTTAGCATGGAGTTTCCTTGGGTTTCTCTCTCCCTCTCCCTCTGCCCCTCCATACACATCTTAACAGAACTGAGCCAAGAAATTATAGTCTGGCCGCCCTGAAGACATAGCTGGAAAGATATTGTAGAAGAGATCACACAGAGAGTGAGAGACGCAGGAGGAATTTCGGTTGTTTGGGTTTTCCTAGACCAGGCATAATGCTGTTAGTTTGCAAATCCAGGTCACTGCAAGCAAACACGTGAGAGACCCAAGTACGACCCACCTAACTTAGCCCTTAAAAGAGACCACAGGACCCTTATTCAAGGCCAATCTACTCTTGTTTTACACATGATTCTACAATCTCAGATGTTAGTTTTTCTAATGAAATTGAAGATGGATGCTTTTTAAAGAGGATAAACAACCAGCTCCAAATTCACAAATTCACAAATATGTTACATTGCAAAAGTCTGTTTACATTATCTGTTGTATAGAAATTGAAATAAAATTTAAAATGTATCATTCAAATGCTTTAGGCTAAGTTCTCTTATCTGCAAAATGAGAAATAGAAGATAACTCAGGTCCCTTCAAGGACTAAAAAATTCAATTATTGAGTATGTACTATGGAAAGCTGTTTTTTATGGCATGGCAAGTTTTCTATGTAATGCACTAAAAATAAGGGGGAAACCATATCAAATGAACTATAGTAAGGCTAAAATAGGGACACATTATTTTAATATAAGAACTCAAGCAAAGGAGCATGCAACTAAAATTTACTATTAATATTTAACAAATATTAATTAGTGACAGTTTTTAAAGTAATTATCTATTTAAAGAATGTAATCAAGCACAGGTGTTTAGGTGAATGTCAACAATACAAATTGAGAGGATCTTTAAAAAAACTTAATGAAAATATAGCTGTCCTAGAAGAAATATTATTGTGAAAACATCATGGAATGTATATTTTTATGCCACAACATTATATTACATGTTTTAAGACCACCAATAATTCATACCCATCCCATTTAAATGTAAGTCAGTCTCTACACATTTCTATTTAAGTTCAGGTTTGTAAATAAAATCAAGATGGCCTGATGGACTTTTTTTTCCCTCTCTGAACTATTCACCCAGCAATAATTTAAAGCCAAACCACACTTAAAATTACCATTTCTTTATAAAATGGGTACTTGAGGTGAATGAAAACCACCCTATTTTCCAATTACATCTGTAAGCTGTTCCTTCTTAGACCACAGTGAAGTGTTCGATGAAGTTCTATTACTAAAAGAAACATTTAGAATACTACTAAATTCTTTGTCTCCAATGATATTTTTAAAGCTAGTTCAACAGGGAGACTTTATCATTTCCTGTGTATGTGTGACTGTATGAGAAATCCTAAATGTTAACAAAGGACTGTCAAAAGTAAGCCTAGAAATACAAAGTAATGTTAGTACTAAAATATTATAGTGGTAGAGATTGGAAAGTATGTAGTTAAACATGTACAGAAAATTCCATTGACTGTTATCCTCTGTGAAACATGAATGAACATATACAATTCATATTCCTACCAGAATACCTGCAATTCTGCTCTAATAATAGGTGATGACAGCTAGAAACCACTCAAGGATGTAGTTTTTAACAGAGTTAATATTAGTAGGTTACCAGTAAATTCTATCATTGTACATTAGGCAAAAATTGTCAGTGATATTACTTTTCCTTTCTCTTTGATACTGAGAATAGTTTTGTCTCTTAAGAATGATTAAGTATTTTCAAATATATGTTCTTGACCACAGTAAATTTACAACTCTTTCCACATTAATAAAATTTGAAAGTTCATGTCCTGGGAATTGTATCATGATAATTAGTCTACCAAAGAGAACACCCTAGGTGACACTGAAGTAAAGTAGTTTTACAGAGTTATATTCACCAACAAAGAAAATATATAAATGAGTAAAGACATTTTAAATTGACCAGCTTTAAATGGTCTGACACCTTTAAATGCACAAGAAAATTATTGACTAGAAACTCACACAATTTCATACTTGTTAAATGTCATTCTAAGTAGGAATAAATAGGATTGTAAGATTTTCTAAAATTTTAGAAAATTCTACCTAAGTGTGATAAAGCTACAATAGGTCTTTTCAAAGACATGTTGAGAAAATGTCTTTAAATAAAGAAGATAAACTTTTTCCAAAACAACTGGAAAATATAACTAATGTTGCAATTATCTAAAAAGAATATCTAAATAATATAGAAATAATGTTCTAATTCATTACACCTTTTTGCAAAATTGATACAGTTTTAATGGACTTACAAGATAAATGCAAAAGACAAAACTGGTCTTTGACTATCATACTATTAGGTAGTCTAATCAAATGACAAGCATCAGTCCATGATACAATTTGCAATTTAATATGGACTTTTAAAACCTGCTCTGCTTTCTGGCAAAGTAACAATATTAGGAAAACAGTGGTTTGAAAAGACAATTGTGTTGAAAGTCCAGTCTAGGCTAGAAGCTCTGGTCTACTTCCTACCACTAAAAACTAGAAATAGCATGATGAAATTATTTTTAAAAATTATCTTAGCATTTACAATAAACTTTGACAAAAGGAATTTCACAAAAATTCTTGTTTTGAGACATATATATCTGCATACCTAACCTGGAATACCACCCTTATATCTCCAAACCTACCTCAGTCCTGAGCAGTCAATGGCTGTCAGAAATAATAATAGCATGATAGCTTTCAATGGTATTGAAAACACCCTTTCCCTAGTTTTATGTCTTCTGGACATATGCAAGTAAGGTTATTAGTCATAAATTTTCCTCTCATTTTCTTGTATAGACAGAGTAAAAATAAGCTCGCATTTGTTCAAAGTACTTCAGTGAGTAATTAAAATACACAGTACACCCTGGAAGAGTTTCCTTTCTTATTTAAATTAGGTACTTTCAAATTTGTCTCTTGATTATGTCAAGTTTGGTTTCTGTTTCCTTATCTGTAACAACAGGAAGCTAGAATAAAGTCCTTCAATTTCTTTCAGCTTTAAAATTCTATTATTTTGCACTTATAGTCTCTTAGAGAATGCTCTGCATTGTTTATAAAACTCCTAAGAACTTACAAACTGTAAAATAATCTTTCTGATGACAATTAAGGGCATTTCTAACTAAGAAGCAAAAGCTATTTTGTGATTAAAAGATGGGCAGAGGACTTGAATAGGCATTTTTCCAAAGAAGACATACAGATGGGCAACAGGAACATGAAAAGATGCTCAACATCACTAACCATCAGGGAATGCATCTTGAAACAAAAATGAGATATCACTCATACCAATCAGAATGGTTCACATAAAAACAAAAAAAGAAATAACAAGTGTTGGAGAGGGTGTGGGAAAAAAGGAACCCTCCTACACTGTTGGTAGGAATACAAATTGGTGCTACCACTGTGAAAAACAATGAGATTCCTCAAAAAAATAAAAAGAGAAATAGCATACAGTCCAGTAATTCCACTACTGAGTATTTAACCAAAGAAAACAAAAACACAAATTCAAAAAGATATATCTACCCCTATGTTCACCGCAGCATTATTTACAATATTCAAGATATGGAAGCAACCCAAGTGTTTATCAATAAATGAATAAAGATACGTTATTAGAATACAATGGAATATTACTCAGCCATAAAAAAGAATGAGATCTTGCCATTTGCAATAACATGGATGAACCTAGAGGATATTATGCTAAGTGAAATAACTCAAAGAAAGAAAAATACCATATGATTTCACTTATATGTGGAATCTAAACAAACAACCAGAAACAGAAACAGACTCAAATAAAGAGAACTGATGGTTGCCAGAGGGAATGAGGGGTAGGGTAGGGGGATGGGCAAAATAATTGAAAGGGATTAAGAGATACAAACTTCCAGTTATGAATAAAGAAGTTATAGAGATGAAAAGTACAGCATAGAGAATGCAGTTAATAAAACCATAATAACATTGTGTAGTAACAGATGGTAACTATACTTATCATAGTGAGCACTGCCTAACATATAGAATTGTCAAATCGCTGTTGTGCACCTGAAACTAATATAACATTGTATACCAACTACACTTAAATTTAAAAAAAAAGAATTAAAGCTCTATTGCGATTTACAAGATTGCAAAACCAAAAAGGTTTCAGATCTTCCAATTATGAGTCTAGAGAAGAGCTCAACTGTTTCTGAATCATCTCTATTAAAGAAAGTTTTAATATTGTCCAAGACAGATAAACTGAAACTTAACTGAATGTGACAAGAATATATTCTGAGTAAGAAGTTAAATCCAGGCTCCCTTCAGCTTAATCCCAAAAACACAATGGTAAAACCTTTGATATAAGACATAGACTTCTACATGTAATTTTTCTGCACTGCCAAAAGGAACAGCATTTTTCAGCCAGCTAACACATTTTTGTAAAACTGATATAGCTTTATGGATTTCCAAAACATAACGTACACGTAAATTTTCTGCACAGCTAAAAGGAACAAGGATTTTTAGCCAGCTCATGAACGTAGCTGTTGAAGAAAACCAAAGACATGAAGAGTTACTTCTTTCTAAATACCACCTACAAAAGATAATTCTTGCTGTGCCTTCACTTCTGGAAAAACAGGTTTATAAATTATCCATCATGTGTCAAAACTAAATCCCTCCCCAAATCACTGCTGTGTCCTATTGGAATCAGAAAGTGCAATCCAAAAATCTGACAGGATAAGCTGTCAACATGATCCTCTCGATAGCAATAACCTGGCCTTCCAAAAAGAACCTGTTATTCTAAGCAAGTCACACATTTGACAGTTCACAAGATTTCAGATTTAAATTCCAAATAGAATGCCTCATTATAAATTTTTTAAGCCACCTTTCTTTGCTCCCTGTTGGTGGTATTATTCAGAATTACAATGAAGAAATTGACATCAGTGAAATAAATAAAGAAGCAAGTCGATCAATGCTGAAAGAATGGATGATGTTTTTTGTGATAAAGTCATCTGGTATAGAAAGCACTATGGAAATCTGCAGTAACACATTCCTTACAACTCAAAAATTTCCTCAGGTGTTTAACTACTGTGCCTCACCTGTCTCAAAAAGACTTTGTAGTACCAGGGAAAATGTACAAGGCTCAGATTTCAAAGGGAACACCTGTGTTACTGCACAGAGGCCAGGTACTGAGAAAGTGGCATTACCTCCAGGCAATGCACTTCTGAGGGTCTCCTGGAAGTTACAGAGATATGAGGCAGATGTGGCAGTATTTTACTTAAAACACTTTAAAACAATGCCTTAAAACCTTAAAAAAAAAAAAACTAAATCCCTAGCAACCTGTAATTTAGGGAATTGCCTCTTCATTTCCTTAATATTGAAATATTTTTGAAACGGAAATTTAATGTGTGGATAAACACACAAGATAATTTCAATAAACCCATAGTTTAAATATTATACAGAGATACTGAATGTATGATGCATGGAAGATTGCCCTTGTGAGACAGCAGAGCCATTAATTCAACACAATCCTTACAGAGAAATGTCTACTGATTCATCTCATCTCACTGCCAATGCCCTCCCCAAGTCTGACCATAACTTAACTAGCTCACTTATATCCCACCTCTATACAACAGGGACCCTCAACAGCCGACTCTCTGAAACTTTAAAGAGTTTATCAATCACCAGAAGATCTTTTCCAAAATGCAGATTCTGGGGGCACTTGCGTGGCTCAGTCACCTAAGTAGCTGACTCTTGATTTTGGCTCAGGTCATGATCTTGGGGTCCTGAAATCGAGCCCTGAGAAGGGCTTCTTGCTCAGCAGGGAGTCTGCTTGAAGATTCTCTCTCCCTCTCCCTCTCCCTCTGCCCCTACTCCCTCTCGCTGTGCATGCGCACTCTAAAATAAATAAATAAATCTTTTTTAAAAAATGCAGATTCTGATTTGGCAGGTTAGGAGACAAATCTAAACTATAATATTTCTAAGACCTGGTGCTAGGACCATACACTGAAAAACCACACTTAGAGTTGCAAGGTTCTAGCACCTGTCTAGTTTCTTGGTCAATTGAATCCATTAGAGATCTTCCCCAAAAGGAACTGTCCTTTTTCTGCTCTCCTACTTAGTTACTTAAACTTCATCCTTTCACCAAAGTCCTATTCACAATCTCTCTCCTTTTGGAAGTCATTCCAACTACAATATTCCATTTATCATACTCTTCTCTGAACCTTCTTAAACATGTAATTTACCAATTACTATATATTCCCCTTGATCTGTATCCATTGTTTTGCATCTTAATTCCCAAACTAGAATTCAAAATAAAAATTGTGCCTCACACTTTTTGTGTGTTTTCCATGGCATCTAATATAAAACATAGCATAACATACATTACCAGTATGTACTAATCAGTTATCTCTTGTCTCACAGCTGGCCTGGAAACAATCAATAACTTGGATTGAAGATACAGGACCTGAGTTCTCTGCCTCAAACATACATGTGTGATATAAACTCAATGGAAGGGTAGTCATAATGTACCCATGCTAAGCAAAAGGTAAATCTCTAAAAAGCTAAACTTGGATTACTTTTGGAAATGTCATATCTTTGTATTAACTTTGTGATTAATCCAAGGTTATGACGCCTTCATTATTTTTTATCGTCATTTAAGAGAGGAGTAGCTAATAATCTTCAAGACTATGTTCTAGATGTTTGAGGAGATTCAATATTTAAGGAAATCCTTTAGTAACTTGAAAATTAGCATCTATCAGTTCTTTAAGTCTCCATTTATAGCACTGGGTCAATTTATAAGAATTAACACCTGTGTTTTAATTTATTTATAGCTCATACAATTTAGATAGATGCAAAATTGATCATTAAGTCAAGCCTAGAAAAATATATGATAGGAAAGTTAAACTCATAATAAGTCATTCTATATTATCTGCTTATGTATTAGTTTGTATTTATATTTCAATATAACTTGGGTTTCGAAAGTAAATATTTTTATTATTTTTTTAAGATTTTATTTATGTATTTGAGAGAGAGAGAGCAAGGAGCCCGATATGGGACTCGATCCCAGAACCTTGGGATCATGACCTGAGCTGAAGGCAGACGTTTAACTGACTGAGTCACCCAGGTGCCCTGAAAGTAAATAAAATATTAATTGCTTTTATTTATTGTACTTAGGGATGCTTTTCTAGTTTTCAGAAAGAAAGAGATGGGTTAACAAATGAAAAACTTCTTCTTAGGCAAATTAGTAATAGAAAAAGCTGATGGACACATAGAAACCAAAACTTATAATTTAACACCATAACTTCAATTTAAACCAAACGCTAAAACCAGAAATATTTAAATGATTATGTTTACACAGTTTTAATGAAACTGCTATAGTAAGATGCTCATTGTTCCTATAGTGAGAATTCTGTGTTAACTTTTCACTAAGAATTCCTCTCAAGAATGATAAATTGTTTTCCTTCCCAGCAGTCAATAGGAGCTATGTAAACATGGTTTCCTGTTTTCCTTGGCTGCTAGGAAACTCAAAGCTAGTTTAATAACCACAGCAATCAGGTTTTTAGGTGTCCTTTAGGAATATGCCTTTAACTTTTTCTTCTTCAATAATTAAACAATGACTAAGATGATGATTTTAAGAAATATGGTTTTCAAAAGTCCTTATTTGAAAATCTGAGAAAGACTATTGTGTTAAATATTCTTTGTTCCCACAAAGCCATTCTTGGTCCCTAACTACCATTCTCTATGTCCCAAAAGGCTCAATCCTACATACTAAGTTACTTCAGGCTCTCTTGGTCCCTGGATTCCAATTGGATTTGGCTAATGGGAGACGCAAACAGGAAGTCAGAGGGTGTGAGGTGTCTGTATTACCCCGACCACCACCAACCCTATGCATCCCTTTTGAATCTTCTGCCTCACTGTGGTGGTGACAGTGACCTGTCACACAGCCCTTCTTTCAGGCAATAGTCCTCACCAGGCTGTGACATCACCATTCAAGCCTGGGTGCCCCCCATCCCTTATGGCTCACTTTAGTCCTGTCCACAACTCTGCATATAGACCCTCATTTTTCTTTTCCTGGTGAACTCTTATTATTGAGGCATTGTTTCCTGCTAAAAAATAGTATTTGAGAATAAAAATATCTCACAGAATTTATATTAGCAAACTGCCTAACATATTACCTGATACCTATTAGATCTTAATAAATGTTCTCTTATTTCCTCGTTCCTTTAAGAATCTACTTAACTGGGCGCCTGGGTGGCTCAGTTGGTTAAGCGACTGCCTTCGGCTCAGGTCGTGATCCTGGAGTCCCGGGATCGAGTCCCGCATCGGGCTCCCTGCTCAGCAGGGAGTCTGCTTCTCCCTCTGACCCTCTTCCCTCTTGTGCTCTCTGTCTCTCATTCTCTCCCTCTCTCAAATAAATAAATAAAATCTTTAAAAAAAAAAGAATCTACTTAATTTGCTGTGATTTGCATAGCCTTTTAATGGAACACTGCTGATAGTCATGTGACTAAGGAAGAAATTCAAATCCAAAATTTTGAATGATTGAAACACAAGATAATCAATCGTTGCCACCTAAAGTCCCAATGGAAAGGTAAATAATCCCCTTATAATTCAAATTCAATACAATATTAATTATACAAAGTTTAGAGTAAGTTATTCCTAGCTTTGCTTTGAGTCTATTAGCAATAAACTTTCAAGCCTAAAGACCGTTTTTCCTATTAAATTTCTAAGATAATATTTCCACTGAGACTCCCAACTACCTCCAAAGTTTAGGTTAAGATGATATGTGTGTGTATCATAGGAATAATTTAAAAAGTGTTCACAAACCTCAAGTTTAGAAATCCATTGTAATAACTTTCACTTACAAAAATCAAATGAATACTGTCAAATTTTGTCAAAGGAAATGTTTCTTTTTCTTTTTTTCTTTTTTAGATATGAATAGAAAGATGAGTAGGGTTATGCTGCTCTAGTCTGTCTGATTTGCGCTTGAACAAGGTTCTTTCATTATACGTAGAAAAAAATACATCCCCAAATATCTCCATATAGAGGCTTGGATCAGTTCTTTTTTTTTTTTTAATTCAATTAGCCAACGTATAGTACATCATTAGTTTCTGATGTAGTGTTCAATGATTCATTAATTGTGTATAACACCCAGTGTTCATCACACATCACATGCCTCCCTTAATGCCCATCACCCCGTTACCTCATCTCCCCACCTACCTCCCCTTCTGCAACCCTCAGTTTATACACATTGTGGCTGCCAAGTACTTGCCTTCTAATCAACTGTACACATATTCTCATATCAACCTCTTTACTAAGAAGGTTCTCATCATCCAAATGCTCTCTTCCAAATTCCCCACCACACCACGACTATAACTTCTTCCAAATACTATTTCAAAATGTACCTCTTCTAAGAAGCCTTTCTTGATTACTGTTTTTTTCTGAAATTCTTTAAGATTTATATGCACTTTAAAATATATTAATTTGTACTTATAACCACATTGTGATTTACATCTCAAAAACAGTGCTCTGGCAAAAGTCTTCGCACTCTGATCCCTCTATCTCCTGAAAGAGTCTCCATACTTGCTGAGGGGTATAGACATCCTCACTTCATGAGATAGAGCTGTCCATAAACCAATGTAACTCTCAAAGTCACTGAAATCCAGTGCCAATTTGGCCACCTGTCATACTTATTAAAGAATGATTTTACCTAACCAAAATGCAACTGCACTTAAAATTATAAAATAAAATATAAACACCATACTTCATTAAAAAGAATGTTTTTGCAATTTTTAAGAGAATTTTCTTGTCAGAACAAAATTAATCAAATCCTTTTGCATTCTACCCATTTTAGAACTGTTGTTGAAGACCTAATCATCTTTTCATTTTTCATATATTCATTACATTTTTTCCCATTCCAACTAGCATGAGTTGAGCGTGGAGTATCTGTCAGCCACTCAGCCGGGGAATGCAAAAATTACTAAAGAACAGGTCCTTCCCATAAATGAATGGAAGGTTAGAGAAAGAGACAGGATGCAAATACCAGGGGCAAAGGCAGATATGAAATGCTATGGGAGCTGGGCACTGCGTGGGAGTGCACCTAACTCTGTATGGAAGGGTTTAGACAAAAGCAGATTCTTAAGGAAGAGGAAAAATTTGTTAGAGAGAAAACCAGGAGGGCATAAGGCATTCCGACATGTGCAAAGGTGATCAGGCTAGGCAAGATCTGTACAGCATCAAAAAAACCCAAGGTATATGGAATCATGGCATAGATGCTCATGTGAAATTAGTGATGCTTTTCATTTGTTTAGTTTTCTGTGTTCACAGAACTCTTGGTGAACAGACCTCTCTGCTCCCTCTTTCTAGGCAAGAGTTCTGATGCTCTTATTCCATCTCAATCCAGAGCCACGCCCCCCCCCATACTTCTAAGGCTTTGGTTTCCCTTCTCTGGATAACATTTGATCTCACCATATACAGTCAATCATTCAGTATTTCAGATATGGATCTGCCATGTCTTGAGGAAATATAAGATACAGTTTTGTGTTTTACTCCCGGCACCTTTAAGGAACTGCCCCCTTCGCGGGATTACTTTATATTGTCTGAGGTACAACATACATGGGAGTCTATGAACAGGAACTCTCGTGCTCATTCCTGGGTCTTATCTAATAGCTCATTATCCTTCTTTTCTAATTGCCCCTCCATACTTGCCCAGTATGAAATTCCACTTCCTCCCTCCTCACTCATATGCCCTTTATTGTTTATCCTATCACTGACTACACCTCTCCTGTCACTATCCCGCAGAACTGTGCCATTAGCTAATTTTAAGATTTCATTTTCCATTTCTCCTCCAATTAGACTGATTTAAACATTAGGCATTGGGGGATTTTACTGTTCAAACGCTTTTATCTTTTTGGTTTCTAAGTACTTCTTGAAAGAGAGTGAAAAGGAGTTTCTGTTGTCCTGCATTAGTAGTTACAGCTGCTATCTTATAAAAAGGAAGAAGGCGAATATAATAGTTGAGGAGGGGAAAAAGAAAGAATCTGAATTCCAGAGTCAATGTTTCATGTCCTTCAGGGAGCCTAGAGTCTATTCAAACTGGGGTTCCCAGATGGTGCTGCCACATCACCTGGGAGCCTGCAGAATAGTGAGGCCTACGTAGACTTACTGAATCAAAATCTGTATTTTAACAAGATTCCCAGGGGATTCATATGCACATTAAAGTTTCAGCAGTGCTGGACTAAAGCATCCTATTCCCAAAATCATACCTAATGGCTTTTATCTAATGAAAACACTTGCTATCCTTAATTTCCTGATGATTGATTTCAAAATGTTCTTTGATTAAAAACTTAAAATATAAAGCAGCATAGCCTACTAAATAGATTATGTCCATATTCATATTTTGTTTTTGAGGCCGATCAGCTGCCAATATAGAAAAGATGCTGCCATTTCTCCAATAAGCTAGATGTAAGCAGTTGACTTAACCACACCTTACTGATTCTGGTAACTACTTAAAAGAAAAAAAAGTAAGTGTCACCAGATCATAGTTCCATGTTCTTATCTTTGGTAAGTTTTAGTAACCCACTATTCCAAGTCACGTATTTGGATTGATCCCATAATTTAATTTTTGGAATTCCCACACAACTATCTGTGTTTAGCATTCAGTTTGCAATCTGAACCCCAAACACTATTTGGTCTGTATCTGTACTTGATCCGTATTATGTAGTATCTGAATATTTCAAAACTTGAACCCCACTAACTTGCCTTTAATCATCTCTTTCTCATCTCCAGAAGATGCCTAGTCAAATGTCTTCAAAGGTCAAGCAGGTGACATCACATAAAATGGCTGAAAAAGAGCAATGTGACCTATGGCAAGTCAGAGCAGGAATCATTACTTTAAATTTCCCTGTTTTTTAGAAACATCTTGACATACTATATAGTAACTCTTCTCTATATCTCTTGGATTTTTAAACTTATAGCATTATGAATGAAATGAGCTGAAAACATCTCAAAACATCCCAGACATTTGATTCCATATGGATCTTTATGCAGTATGTCCAAAATTACCACCGCGTAATGACCTATCTTCACACCCTTCATTCCTGCCTTCTCAATCTCTGCTGATGATCTTGCTTTATAATTTCACTGGGGAAAAAACGGAAGCATCCACATGAAAATTCTCTCTCTCCTCCTCATCGAATACACCAAACTGTCTGCTTCTGAACCTACAGCCTCAGTCTTTCGTGTTACAATAAATGAGGTGACTTTGTAGTTACATTTTCTCCCTCCCATTGCCAAGTGCTTTCTCAACTTCTTCATTCTCATTAACCTACAAAAATACTCCTTTAAAAAAAAATGAAAAAAAGCCCATATTCCCCTCTAGCAATAGCTAGTTTATTATCTTTAACCTCTTTCACAGCAACATCATCTTAAAGAGTTACTTGAAGTAACTTCCCTATTACCTCTCCCATTCTCTTCTTCCACTTCAGTAAGACTTCCAGTCGGACCCCACCATTGAAATTACTCATATCAAGGTCATCAACAACCTCCATGTTAACAAAACCATTGTTGGCTTTTCTTCTTCATTTTACTCAGCCTCTCAACAATACTGAAACACTGACTTCTCCCTTGTTGAACTCTCTTCTGGCTTTTGGGACACCAGTCTACCCTGTCTCCAATCTTGCTGACCACTTTTTCTCAGCTTTCTTTGTTAACTGCTCCTCTCTGTTCAACCTCTACATATTGCAGGACCCCAGGGCTCAATCCAAGGCCTACGATTTTTGTCCATAAAAATCTTCCCCTTGGATGATTTTGTTCGGTCAGTTAAGATGTTTCCTAATAACACCTACGTAATTTCCACATTTTTATCTCCAGTCCCACCTCCCTAATGACCATTAAAACCCAAAGGAAGATGACATTTGGCATCACAATGAAGCTTGGCCAAAAAGATTCCTGATTCCACCCTCACCTACTCCTGTCTGCTTCTCAGAAAATGCTTCAGCTATCCACCAATGTGCTTAAGTAAAATCTATGAACATCCCAGATTTCTCCTTTTCTTTCACCCTTCACATTAAAGCTATCAACCAAACCACTGGCAATGCCATCAAATCATACCTTCAAAGCACCCACCTCTCCCCATCTTTACCACTATCACCCTGGTCCCAGTCACCATTCTCTCACACCCAGAATATAGCAATGGCTTCCTAACTGCCTCTCTGCTTTCAGCCTTAGCTCTCCTTCAGACCACTCTCCATAATGTAGTCAGAATAATTTTTTTTAAAGATTAATTTTTGAAATGGAAATTTACCAGGTCAATCCCTTGCAAGAAATTTTCCAATGGATTTCCATTTCACTCAGCATAAAATCCAAATTTCTCCTCACCTATAACCCATAACCTTGGCTCAGGTCATGATCCCAGGGTCCTGGGATCAAGCCCTGCATGGGGCTCCCTGCTCTGTGGGAAGCCCGCTTCTCCTTCCCCCACTCCCCCTGCTTGTGTTCCCTCTCTCTTGTGTTCCCTCTCTTGCTGTGTCTCTGTCAAATAAATAAAATCTTTAAAAATTTTTTTTTAAATATGAGAATTTAAATTTTAAATCATGTATAATTATTTGGTTGTATAAATTCCTAAAAGGACTATGTAAGAGGACACAGCTGAACCATAGCAAAGAATGTTCCTGAACTAAATGTCACTCAATTATGATTATAAATTACTATAAATGATTATTTTGTTTTTAATGAAGGCATTCAGTAAAGGTAAAAAAAAAAATACTCAAAGAAATTGCATTTTCCTATCGACCAAGGGCTTCTGGCCCATGCTTATAAGTCTACCTCATTTTCTAACACTTCCCTCATTACTGAATAAAGTTGTCACACTAGCCTTCTTTGTGACCCCTGAAAAGCCCACTTCACTTCTGACTTAGAGACTTTGTATCCAGTATTCCTTCTGCCCAGGTCTCTGTATTTTTGTTCAGCTGACTCCTTCTTGTAACTTCGCTCTCAGCTCAAGAGACACCAACTCGGAGAAGTCTTCCTCAACTGTCCAACAGGATTAGCTCCATCTCTATCCTTCTCTATCATTTCATTCCCCTTATTTTCATTAACTTATTGAACTTTATGTATCCTCCAGCATCAAGAACAGTGCCTGACACAAAAATGCTTAATCAGTATTTGTTGAATTAAATGCTTTCTCAAGCACAAGTTCATCAATAACAGATTGGTTTAATCAATTATAAAAGCTTTTCTGTAACTTCTTAAATTTTTGAAGGCAACAGATACATAGGAAAATAAGGAAAGGGTTACTTAGATATACTGTAATACCTGAACCAGACAATTCATTACCACTTGAATTTGTACATTTCCTTCCAATGAACTAGATATTATATGTATGTATTGTACATAATAATATATGACATATATGTCAGTTTTATAAATATCTGGCTTTAAATGAATTAGTAAAAATCATTAAAAATATGAGAATTTAGGGGCACCTGGGTGGCTCAGTCGTTAAGCGTCTGCTTTTGGCTCAGGTCATGATCCCAGGGTTCTGGGATCAAGCCCTGCATGGGGCTCCCTGCTCTGTGGGAAGCCTGCTTCTCCCTCCCCCACTCCCCCTGCTTGTGTTCCCTCTCTCTTGTGTTCCCTCTCTTGCTGTGTCTCTCTCTGTCAAATAAATAAAATCTTTAAAAAATTTTTTTTAAATATGAGAATTTAAATTTTAAATCATGTATAATTATTTGGTTGTGTAAATTCCTAAAAGGACTATGTAAGAGGACACAGCTGAATGATAGCAAAGAATGTTCTTGAACTAAATGTCACTCAATTATGATTATAAATTACTATAAATGATTATTTTGTTTTTAATGAAGGCATTCAGTAAAGGTAAAAAAAAATACTCAAAGAAATTGCATTTTCCTATCGACCATCATTATAAGTGTGGGATACATTTATTGAGTTGCATCTTCTAAAACTAAGCTAAAAATTTTTGGTTAGAAAACAGTTAAGAATGCAGATACTACCTGGCCCATAGAAAATGAAACACACGTCTTTGATGAATGAGTGAATGAACGTGCATGCTCATTGTTTTCATCCCATTCTGCCCAGCTACCCTTGGACCACTATGACTTTACCCAGACTGGTTTATCAGACTTTCAATGTGGCCTCCATACTTTTAAATTCAAGGCTCCTTATTTTACTTAATCTTTATAAGCGTCATCTAACAGAGCTGATCATCACTTCTGCCTTTTTTCATTTAGCTTCAAGGACATCATGCTCCCAGGTTTTTTTGTTGTTGTTGTTGTTATTTTTTCCTAATTTTCAATTCCCTTTGCTGTTTCTCCCCACCTCTCTACCTCTACACCGTAAAGTGTGTCAAGGACTCACTTCTCAAACATCTCTTTCTATACTCACTTCCTTGAAGATCTCCTCTCTTTTCATGGCTTTAAATACTATCTAAATGCTAATTTTATGTTCCAGATTAGACTACACCACATTTGTCTAATTGCATACACGACAAATTCACTTGGATATTTGAGCTAAATCTTAAGTTTAATATGTCCAAAATTGAGCCCCAGCTTTCTCTACCCAAAGTTGATCTATCTACATTCTTCCCTATCTTAAAAATATGGTAACTCCAATACTTCTAGTTCCTCAGGCAAAAACTACAGCCATATACCACATCCAAAATCTGCTAACTCCAAAATGAAATAAAATCCTAATGATATACCCCATCATAAAGAAACTGGTGATTACTGGACAAGAACGAGGCCATTGTCCTGTTCTGCTTCTCATGCTAAAGGTCTCATCTTCTGTTGTTAATAGAGGGAGTGAAAGAGTAGACTGGCTTTTTGGGAGAGGAGAGAAAACCATGTGGGAAAACAGCAGGCATCCTTATCCTGGGAAGTGAGAAGGCAGGGGTTGGTTTAACCTCCTCTAATCTCTTGGAATTTGTTGGCAAAATGGGTATCAAGTAACTGGGTGACTTCTGGGATCTCTGTAACCATCAGGAAGCCACTACAAGTTGAAAGATACAGAATCTTCCCCATTGATCTTTAAACTAGAATAGAAACACCATCCATTTTCAAAAAACTGCAGCCAGGAATTGAGTGGATTTAGATCTTGCATTAGATGCAGAAACTCCCAGCCTACTGGCTGCCTAGCTCACCAAGGCAATTTCAGTAATCTTGCAACAAGGCTTCCTTGAATTTTTCAAGATTGATGTTATGATTGCAAAGGGGTTTTAGTGTGTATTCACACTTTTGCCGCTTCTAACCACCTTCATGGCTACCAGTTATCAGTATTAGATGGATTATTGCAATAGCTTTGCCTCCCTGCTCACACTTTTGCCCCACCTTGCACCACCTAATTTCTGTTCTCAACAAAGCCAGATGATTCTGTGTAAGTTCAAGATCATACTATTCCTCTGTTTAAACAGTTCAAATGGTTTCTTACTGCTCAGACTGAGAGTGAGTTTCTACAATGATCTAAATCTGTCCTTCTCAAAATTCTGATCTCATTTCCTACATTACTTCCCACCCTCCCTCTGTGTCAACCACATGGGCACTCTATTGAGTATGGTGATTCAGGGTCTTCACACCTATTCCAGGCAAGGAAGAATGTTTGTTGTGTTTATTTCTGGGTCCTAGTGGTGCCTGCCATAGAGTAAACCTCTGATATCTGCTGAATGAAGGAATAAATAACAATAACAATTTCAAAATTTTGTGGCATTTTCTGGCTTTGAGTGCTCCATTCTCCTCCTAAAACTACTTGTCTCCTCTTTCTGCCACTTTTAGCAAGATAAAAAATATGCAAGCATGGAATTTTGGGTAAATGAGTTATGAGGCCATCATTTCATTACCTGTATTTATTCTGGATATATGTAACACGTGGCAAATGCTGCCAGAAAATATAGATTTATGAGAGTAAACAGAGCAACTCACAAGATAAAAATCACTCTTTCAGGTTTGGATTCAGGCTCCAGACAGATATAGGGCAGAAACCAGACTAGCTTCACCCTGTTTAGCAAACTAGGTTGTCTCATGTCCAGTTTCTATGATTATCTGCTATACTAAAGTACAGGAAAAAACAAGACCACTAACAACTTAACTTCCCATGTTAAACATGGCCTTAGAAAAAATCTAAGCAACAAACAGGAACCAAGTTATTGCAACATGCACCATGGACCAAAAGTACCACTGGTTGTTTGCCTCAGAGCCTCTGGTTGCCTAGCAAAAGGAGAGGTATTCAGATGTGTTTTGTTCTACATTTGGGAAAGTGCTATGCCAAGGTTCTGCCCATAGTTTCGCCCATATGTCAGGTGAGAACAAGCAGGCACAGCCACCAAACCTCCCAGCAGAGTGTCTGTCAACAGTTCCCGAAAAGACATGGAAATACTTATAATAGAGGAAAATGGCTTATATAATTGGCCCATGTGTCCTTTTTTAGGTAAATTGTTCTGGCTGCTAAAGCACATTCTAGACTTACGTACACTTTGCATCACAGTGAACTACTTGGGATTTCAGTCTATAGTGTTTTAAGGGCTCTATGTTAAAAATTGTAGCAAGAGGTAAATACCCATTAACTCATTTTAGTATTTGAATTCCAGAACATTCAAATATATTTATTATTATCTCAGTAGCTCCATATTACAGGATAATGTTTAATGTACTATCAATATTTTAAATATTGAATTATTTGAAACATTCATTCCTTCATCTCTAGCATTTCCAATTTCTATGTCAATATCTCCAGTGTTGCTGATATCCTACCTTCCAGAAATTTTATTATTTTAATTCCTCTTTCTTACCTGTCCTCACATTTATCTCATATATAATCTCTATTTTTCCACCCATCCCTTCATTCAACACATTTGTTGAACCATCAACAATATTCAATCAAAAAAATATTTACTAAGCACTTCTAGGCATCAGGCACAGGGTTGTAAACAATAAGGTAGGATGCTTACCTATCTAGAAATTTAAAATCTTGGAAAGGAAAAGAGACATGTAACTATTTAATTGCAACAAAACGGTTATACTTTCAATAAGTTTGAATAAAATAATTGAGGAGCACAGAAGTGGTGCTCCTTCTGTGGAGCAGATGAATGGGTGCACCAGAGAAAGCTTTGCAGAAAGACAACGTTTGAGGAAGGGACAGGAAGTACAGACATTCTGGACACAGAAGAAACTGATGAGCAAAGAGGCAAAGAGACATGAGGAAGCACAACCATCTTTAAGAACAGTGAAAATAGGGGCGCCTGGGTGGCTCAGTCCTTAGGCGTCTGCCTTCGGCTCAGGTCATGATCCCAGGGTCCTGGGATCGAGCCCCGCATCGGGCTCCCTGCTCGGCAGGAAGCCTGCTTCTCCCTCTCCCACTCCCCCTGCTTGTGTTCCCTCTCTCGCTGTCTCTCTCCCGCTCTCTCTGTCAAATAAATAAATAAATAAAATCTTAAAAAAAAAAAAAAGGAACAGTGAAAATAGTTCAATGTGAACACAGATCCGGATATACACAAGGGAGTTGAGGGCCATGAGCAGAATTGACAGGATGTGCCTCCTTTTATACATTAATCAAGGTGGGCTTCAACTTGTGAGCTTCCAGAAGTTAACAGAAGTTTTGCACAGCTGAGTAACAACCACAGATTTGTTTGAGGAAAAAGACAGATTTAGTAACAATGAGGAAGGTGGACTAAAGTAAAAATAAAGTAGGAACAGACTGCTATAGTCTGTTGGGTGAGAAGCTGTAGTACCAATCTTGAGGTGAGATTATGAGCAAAGGTTAGGATAAAATGGGAGAGATGAATTCAAAAGACATTTCTGAGACAGGAGCTACAGAATTTGGTAAGTAACTGTGTATTTATGTTTGTGTGCATATGTTATATGAAAGTGGGAAGAAAGAATGAGAGCATGGCAAGAGTTGGGGGATGAGACCAATTTTCTGTTTTGTGGGGTGTTTTGTTTTGTTTCGCTTTGCTTACAGTAAATTGAGCAGATGTTGATGAGATCTACTAAGAATCCAGGAAAAGAAGTAGGATCACGGGCAAGGGGTGGAGGGAAAAAGGTAAGGCAGTTCATTTTCTCTTCAGACATCTTAAGTTTGAAGTAACAGACATCTTAAGTTTGAAGTAACTGGGGAGTAATACCACAAGGAGATGACCCATATTTCCAGTAGGAAATATGAAAATGAAGCTCAAAGAGACGATTGCTACATAGAGATATAGACTAGCTATGGACTATACACCATCAATATACGATGGTATTTAAAGTCAAAGGAATACAGAACAACCTGTAGGAAAGGAGAAGGCCAAAAGGAAAAACCTAAGAAACAAAGTTTTACAAGATGAGCTAGAAACAAGAACACGTTGATGAAATAACCAGAAAAATAAACCAACCAAATGATAAGGTGAAAGAAAACCCATGGAAAGGAAAGACCTGGAAAAAAGAAAGTACGTGCAACAGTCCAATGTCTTATCTCCTTTCAGCTTGTAGTTTTATTCTTTACACCAATTTTACCATTGAGAAAAGCAGTGCCCAGAATGGTTGCTGACTGTCAGAGTTCACATACCAGCAAGCAGCAGAGACAAAAGGTGAACCTGCTGCTATCAAGGGCCAAAGCTAGTATTTTTTCCTTTAAAAATCCATTGCCACTTTCAGCAACAGTTTCCCTTGGTGACCTAAGAGCTCTAGTTTCTCAACTTACCCAAAATTAAGTATGGGTAATCTTTCTTTTTAAAGGCTTGTCTAAAGTAAAAATTTGTAGGACATCTTCATTTATGAGCTTTCAAAAAGAAAGCCAATTAGGGAGCCTTTCCAAGCATCACTGGTTTCAATAATCAATAATTCATTTCTTCCCTTCCTGATTCTGCCCCAGGTCTGTGCTTTCCTCAACCTACTCCTCTTCTAGAAGTTTCCCTGGAAGCAGCACTTGCCTGCTTCTCTTCCTCTAGTTGAGATACGCCCTCCACTCCTTGCCACAATTCATGGTCCTGACCACCTTCCAGGAATAACATAAATCCCCTCCTCCCCACTGATTAACTCTCACCATTAGGAATATTCCATTATTCTGTGCTCCCTTGGCATTATTCACACACTTTAGCAGAGAATTTTATGCCCTTGTTTACTTGAACATTTTCAAATGTGTCTATTCTTTCTTCTCAATCAACCTATAAGCTCTTCAAGGGAAGATGTGGTGTTCCAGAGTCAATTTTTAACCTATTAGTTAAATGATGATAAGAGTAGGGGTAGGGATGTGATGTTAATAAATGTGGATGTGGTTTGGCTGCCACTGGTTCAAGTACAAAGAGTACACTTAAATGAGCACCAAGCGTCAATAAGGTAACTGGCTAGTGACATGCAGTGTACACGTAGACAAAGTGTTGGCACTTCTAGGGTATTGCAGATTTTACAGGAAGTAGCTCTTTAGGCCAAATTTTAATTTTGCTGTCTCAGAATAAATACACTTTTAAATAACTATTTGAATAAGTAACATTTTCACAAGGTTGATCAACATCCATACTTCTACTGCTATGTAATACATAAGTCAACAATATTTCACATAATATAGTATTGTTCTTTTAGACCTTCCCCTTAAATGTGTATTCTAGAAAACGTGTTCCAGTACAGTTGGGCAATGAAGTCCTTTGCAGCCCAGTTAATGGCCAAGACACAGTTCCAGTGCTAATAGTATCTAAGGGCAACACAACATAAACCCTGGCTGGTTTCTAAATCTACATTTCAAGGATAGAATGAAACCAGTGAAACTAAAAAGAAACTCCTATAAACACCCCAGACTAGACATCATACAATAGGCAGTTATTTTCTTTGGAAGTAAGACATGAAAACCAATCACAGAACTGTTCTTTCATTATTTCCATATTACTTAAAACACACACAAATATTCTCAGGTTTCTTTTTGTGAGTTCAAACTCCCAAGTTCTTCCTTATTTTAAATAAAGCAATGGAATACCTATCCACATGGTATAAGCATAAGGTGGCCTACTTGGAAAGGCTCTGTAATTAGGGCTCTTGCTGTTTGAAAGCTCACAAATGAAGAAGTCATAGAATTTTTTACTTTGGACAAATGCTTTAAAATACACAAAAAGCCGAAATGTGAGACATTACAGACGTCACAGCCTGCAAAGAATTTTTAAAAGAGCTAACATTTTCCTTAGGTATTATATTTAAACGCTATGGGAAGACATAAAATCAACTATCGGTCATAGTCACATTTACTAAGACCTTACAATATGCCTGATAATGAGCTAAACTTTACACAGGTCATCTCATTCAATCCCCACAACAACCCTCTGAGGTGAGTACACATGCTAGACATGAGGGAATGGAAGTAGAGAGAAATTAAGTTGCCCTAAATCACACAGCTAGTGGGTATCAGTGCCAGAATTTAAACCCAGACCGCCTGATTGCCAGGCCCTGATTCTTAACCTCTGATGAGTTCTCTTGAGTGCTACCTACTTTCTTCAGGGTAAATTCTTTTTTCTAGTGAAAGTTAAAATAGTAAGCTGTACTTTGTAATGGGTAATGTGAACTTAGAACTTCCATATATCATAAAAGTTGCCTAGAGAATATCCATCAGCACTAATGTGAATGCAGAAAGAAGAAAACTAGAATGCATTAAAACTAACTATACCCTACAACGTATCCAAAGGAGAAATGTGATTCCCAAGGTCCACCGTATAAACGTTGCTATCACCAATGATTACTTATCAGTTTTTGCTAGTACATTCCTAATTTTAGTGCAATAGATATTTGAAATTTTTTCTCCATATTTAAGGTATAGAGTAATACATTAATGAGTAATAACCTAATAGCCTTTAAAGAATAAGTTTGTGGGATGCCTGGGTGGCTCAGTTGATTAAGTGTCCGACTCTTGATTTCGGCTCAGGTCATAATCTCAGGGTCATGAGATCAAGCCCCGCGTCTGACTCCACTTTGGGCAGGGAGCCTGCTTAAGAATCTCTTGCTCTCTCTCCCTACCTCTCTAAAAATAATAATAAATAAAAATAATGATAATAATGTAAGTTTGTTTCCCAAACTTGTTACTTTACTCTAAAAATAAATATGAGGTTATTATGGATAAGTCACATATTTATTTTAATCTTTGTCCACGCTTGTTTTCACATGTCAAAGTGCACAAATAAACCCACAAGAAAACAAAGTCATTGCCAAAGCACTGCTTAACATAAGGCAACCACAGAAGCATACCCTTTACAATGGGTCATTTACATATTGGTAAGAAGCAAGGACCCACTGGAAAGTTATCAACAATCCAGAAAACTGCTTTAAATTCTTGGTCCCTGATTTTTTCAGATCCACCATTCATAAGTTCCATCAGTTAGGAATTAGGAAGCAAGTGTTCTACTAAGTCACTTAAAAGCAAATGTGTCAGCTGTTCAGCATTTTCAGTATAGGTATCTTCCTGGTAAGAGTAGAATTTAGGACTTTCAGTAGGAACATTGCATCTGAAGATATTTAATTCTACTCTGAAATTCAAAGAGCTCTTAGAATAAAGGGAACACTGATAAAAGAACATGCAGAGGAAGATACTCCCCCAAGAAAATCTCTTTTTTTTTAATTTTATACAGGACAAATGGTAAAGATTAAATAATAGCCTGAGGGAATTTCACCAGGAAGACTGAAAGCATTAATAAACATTTTTTGTACATACCATTTGAAAAATTTCCTTACCATATACTGCATATTAGATGCTGTTGGATACACCTGACTTCGTAATTTGTTATGAAGGTCCAAGATACTCTGCATGTCATTGTCTGTGATGGCCCTTTTCCCTCTATGCTTGGCCATCCACCATTCACCATCCTCATCCATGTACTTTTCCAAAAGTTTCTCCAGTAAAGTAGCATTAGGAACTACCATGGCTGGAATTGCTCTAGCCATGAATAGCACTGTGGTTACTCTGAGCCACTCCTGCGCGGTACACTTCATAATGAATGATCTCAGGATTTCCCCAGGAAAATCTCCAAGACAGGCTCTTCCACTCCTTTTGGCTATAACGACATGCAGTGTGATTAAGGTGAAAATCGAGGCAGATACTAGTTTTCTAATAACAAAAGTAAAATAACAGTTACAAAGGAAGTGTGACAGTTTGATTTGTTGCTATAATGCCAACAAATGGACATGCACTTTTTGAAATACCTATCTCCAAACCATTTTTCCTCCAGAGGACTTTTCACATTGCGTTATTTTCACAAAATAAACAACTATATGTACCAAGATAACATGCATGAGGCCAAAATAAATGGCAAAAGTAGCCCCGAAGAGTCCAAGTCTGAAATCAATTTCTGAATTGAAAGGCTTTACATGGCTATATATTACATACAGCCTGCAAAAGGTATTATCTACCTACAGGGTTTTCTATCAATCTAGAGGTCCATGTTTCTCTGTATTAAGGTATTATTTTATACCAGTGTCCTATATCCAGTTCGCAGACACTCAGAATGTCCACAACATGCAGAAATTGAGGTGAATGTTTTAAAGTACAAAATGTCATTCATCCATGTATCCATGGATACATCAAGAGGGCCCACGGAACTAATGCCAAAGAATGGTCTGGGAGGAAGCCTCCTCTTAACCAGGCGCAGGGCAAGAAGAATTCAATCATTATTTCCTGGGAAGTGTGAGCCCAGCCTGTGGCCCGCACCCGATAGAGCTAACAGTTCACCACTAACTTCAGCTTTTCCTCCCACACGCTGCAGGCGCACACTCTTCATAACCCAAACGGAAAGCGCGCGACAGGAGGAGGAGGAGATGAAACCCACAGTCACTTGAAAGCACAAGCATCCGCAGATCTCCATCGCTGCAGCTTTCCAAGCAGCCCACTCACCCTCCTTGTCCGCCCATTCTCTACAAGTTGGCTTTTTTTTTTTTTTAAGTGGGGTTTTGGAAGAAAAAAAGTAGATGGGAAAAGGTGGGAGCCTGACAACTCGGCGATGAGTTTTAGAAATGCCCTTACCTCTCCAGCATGAAGTTCCCTACGAGAGCGGAGCGGAACACCACGGCCGGGCTCCCGCAGCCGCCCCAGCCTGCGCACGCGACTGCACACACACAGTCGGGTCGGGAAGGACCGGGACGCAGCGCGTCCTGGGGCGACGAGGGCGCTGACTGAGGGTGGACGCGAGCCTCGGCCTCCGCGGCTCCGTTAGGTCCTGCAGCAGGCGAAGCGCTCCGAAGTTAGAGCCTGAAATTCGGGCTGAAAGGGAGCGGCCCGGCTAGCTAGCGTGGGCGCCCGAGCTCCTCCGAGCGCTCTCTGCAGGAGCAAGGGGCGGGGACAGGAGCGGGGCTGGGAGGCGAAGGCTGGCGGCGACCTCGCGCTCCCCGCTCGGTGCTGCCGCGGTGCGCAGAGCAGGCGCCGAGCGCTTCCGCCGCTCCCGCGAGCTCCCGGACATTTATTGCGGTCCCTGCGCGCGCACGTGACGTGAGCGCCCCTCCTCGCCCACCCCCACCTCTACCCAGCCTGGCCCGCTGCCTGCTGCGGAGCAGGGAGCAGCCGCTCTGCTTCTCCCCCGGCCCTGCGAAGCCTGGACGCTTGGCCTTTGTGGGCGTGCTTTGGGCTTCAGAGGCCCGGCGTGCGGGTCAGGACCCTGGGGGAGGCGTGTGCAAGGAGGGCCCCAACTCCTCCCGCCCCTCACAGCTCCTCTGCTTCCAGAGGTCTTCTTCCTAGTTGCTTCCTGACGAGATGCTACAATGATTTTAACAACCCTTACAGAAAAGGAGGCGCCCCCAGAGAGCATGCAGAGGGAGTGGGGATGGGTTAACACATCAGATCTTGGAGATGCAGAAGAGGTACTGGGGGACGGGATGGGGAAGGAAAGTCTTTTTCTTTTATTTTCTCCAGGAGATCACTTCTGTTTCCAGGACCCAGTGTCTAGAATTGAGAAGTTGTTCTTGTTGGCTCCATTAAACCTTTATGATGACCAGATGGACAATGGGTTTCATAGAATGATGTAATGATGTGGCACTTGGGATTGTCTGACAGTTGAGAGTCTCACTTCATCTGTAAAATATGTGGCATTCGCTTCCCAAGGGGACGAGAGCACTTTTTTTTCTTTTATAATGATGTATATATTTTTGGAATTGATATATAAAGGGCACCCTAAATTAATTTATCAGTGCTATATTAACAGGAATTCAAAACCCAGCCCTAGAATTGATAGTGAAATGAGTACCAGTTTCCCTGTAGTCCATGTTATAATCTGGAGTAAGAAAATAACTATCTTTAAATTCAGGAAGGCTCACCCTACTGAATGTGGTACTGCTTTTACAGATAGGTTTCTTTTTAATTAATTAATTTAATTCATTTACTTTTGCTTCCCTTCTGTAGTGAGCCATGATTTTAATTCTTTATTTCTAAATGCTACAGTGTATAGCATATGATCAAATGAAGTAAAACATTTTGATAGTAACTCCCAAATCATCCCAAGCTGCTACCTGTTTCTTTCCACAATACAATTACACTTTATCAAACCTAAACACTGTCATTTAAGCCTCAAGTGCACTTGAGACCTTGCTTCTTCTCACAATAAAGAAAAGGAAAGCATCACCTATCAGAAGGGCACAGAAGGTGAAAAATTTTGGTGCACATATGACTTTCATAGAAGGTGTAATTTTGCAACTTCATGGTAGTTTAAGCACAAAAAGACTGTTGCTTTGTACTTTTCAAAGAGTTATTTATAACTCTTCTGCAAAGGGTTCAGAAAACTGGCTTTCCCTCCTGGAAACTACAATTTTAATGTAGTATTGAAAAGTATGCTGAGTATCAAATAAAAAAATCTTAAAAGTAATAACATCACTTGAAACATTTTCAAAGTGAATTTAAATTGGGAAGAAGGGAAGTAAGATGATAAGGACCCGAAGTGAAATGCATTGACTCTTGAATGTTTCCATCGTAAGCCTTCCTACACAATATACAAATCAGACACCTAAAGGCTTACATTAAAGAAAATAAGATTTGGCTTTAAGGTTTTATTTCTAAACTCTCCAGACAAGAAAAAAAAAAAGTTTTTATCCCTTGGCTCAGCATTTAAATTGGTCTCCAATTTGGTACTTCAGGTCATATTTTTATGTAAAAGAATGATTCAAACTTCATTATATTAAATATTAACATTTTGATAATACAGCTGATCATATCTGATTTAATATATATGCCTGAAATGTTCTGAAGAGAAGTGACAATATTCTTGAATACTTAAAGATGATACTCTTCACATTTTTATTTGTGGTTGAGAAATCTGTATGTAGACAGAGCGAACATCTTCTCCATGCTGAATTCATACAAAAATGGCACTTTGGTTTGTGGGTAAGGATGTTACTTATAATGTTAGCATTACTACTTTCTTGTGGCAGACGCTGTTGATTGCTTAACCAATAACCAGCCTTCTACCCTTTTCTCCCAAGCCTGCAGTTTACTGAGGGTGGTCACCCTCTCACATGCTGTCCAGCTAGCATCCTTGAGATGAATGTTGATTAATTAAAGCCAGTCATCACAATTTATCCCTGGGCAGTGATTGATTTCACATGGACGTGCCATGCAACCCTGGCTACAGAAAGGATGGAAGAAATCTTCTTAGGTATGAGGAGAAGGGTTGGCAAGGCTTTCTTTTGTGATAAAAAGAAAATGTCCCGGCAGGTGCTGATAATTTTGTGAAATTTAAAGATACAGCTGTTATTGTACAAAGAAGAGGGGTAAGCCTGAGAGCAGAGACCTATCAGCTTGGCTGAATGGATGGACAGATAGTGGCTAAGTCTCTTTGCCATTGGCCAGTCATTGTACACCTGCCTACAAGAGAGATAATAAATGTATTATTTAGGCCACATTGACTTGCGTATTCAGCTACTTGCAGCTCAAAGTATTCTAACAGACATATTCCACAAAGAAGATACCTTCCTCTGGCAATGTCATTTTGTCCATGCTGCTATAATTTTCTGCTATGGTGCATACTTAGATGCTATCTTTAAATACATTCTTATATGTTTTTCTATCTCTGCCCTTGCAAAAGTAGGTATGGGCATGCCTAAGAGATATTGTGGTTTCATTTCCAGACCATTGCAATAAAGCAAATATCATAATAAAGCAAGTCAAATGAATTTTTTAAATTTCCCAGTGCATATAAAAGCTATGTTTATACTATACTGTAGTCTATTAAGTGTACAATAGCATTATGTCTAAAAAACAATGTATATCTTAATTAAAAAATATTTCTAAAAAATGCCAATGGTCATCTGAGCTTTCAGTGAGTCATAATCTTTTTCCTGGTGGAGGGACTTACCTCAGTATTGATGGCTGCTGACACATCAAGGGGGTGGTTATGGCAGGTTGGGGTGGCTGTGGCAATTTCTTAAAACAATGATGAAATTTGCCATGTTGATTGACTCTTTTTTTCACAAATGATTTCTCTGTAGCATGTGATGATGTTTGAGAGCATTTTACCCACAGTAGAACTTCCTTCAAAATTGAGTCAATCCTCTCAAACCCTGCTGCTGCCTTCAACTAAGTTTATGTGATATTCTAAATCTTTATTGTCATTTAAAAAATCTTCACAACATCTTCACCAGGAGTAGATTCCATCTCAAGAAACCACTTTCTTTGCTCACCCATAAGAAGCAACTCCTCATTCATTCCAGTTTTATGATGTTGCAATAGTTCAATGACATCTTCAGGCTCCACTTCTAATTCTAGTTCTCTTGCAGTTTCCACCACATTTGCAGTGACTTCCTCCACTGCAGTCCTGAACCCCTCAAAGTCATCCATGAGGATTGGAATCAACTTCTTCCAAATTCCTTTTGATGTTGATTATTTTGACCTTTTCCCATGAATCACACACGTTCTTTAAGGGCATCTAGTGAAAACTTTCCAGAGGTTTTCAACTTACTTTGCCCAAATCCATCAGAGAAATCATTATCTATGGCAGCTATAACTTTATGAAATGTATTTTTTAATAAGAAGATTTGAAAGTCAAAATTAGTCTTTGATCCATAAGCAGCAAAGTGGATGTTATGTTAGCTGGCATGAAAACAACATTAATCTCATTGTACATCTCCATCAGAGCTCTTGGGTGACCAGATGCTTGTCAATGAGCAATAATATTTTGTAAGGAATCTTTTTCTCTTAGCAATAGGTCATAACAGTGGGCTAAAAAATCTTCAGTGAACCATGTTGTAAACAGATGTGCTATCATACAGGTGTTGTTTATAGAGCACAAGCAAAGTAGATTTAGCATCATTCTTAAGAGCCCTAAGATTTTCAGAATGGGAAATGAGCAGAGGCTTTAACTTAAAGTCATCAGTTGCATTAACCCCTAACTAGAGAGTGAGCCTATCCTTTGAAGCTTTGAAACCAGGCATTGACTTCTCCTCTCTAGCTGTGAAAGTCCTAGATGGCATCTTTTTTTCTAATAGAAGGCTGTTTTGTCTACATTGGAGATCTGTTATTTAGTGCAGCCACCCTCATTAGTTATCTTAGCTGGATCTTCTGGAGAACTTGCTGCAGCTTCTACATCAGCATTGGCTGCTTCCCCTTGCACTTTGATGTTATGGAGATGGCTCCTTCCATAAATTCTTAAACCAATCTCTTCTAGCTTCAAATTTTTTTCTGCAGCTTCCTCGCCTCTCTCAGCCTTCAGAATTTAGGAGAGTCAGGGCCTTGCTCTGGATGAGGCTTATGCTTAACAGAGTGTTGTAGCTTATCTGACCCCCTATTCAGAACATTAAAACATTTACATATCAGCAACAAGGCTGTTTTGCTTTCTTATCATTTGTGTGTTCACTGAAGTGGCACTTTTAATTTCCTTCAAGACCTCTTCTTTTTATATTCACAATTCGGCTAACTGGTGCAAGAGGACTGGCTTTTGATCTATCTCTGTTTTCAACATACCTTCCTCACTAAGCTTAATCATTTCTTTTTTTTTTTTTTATTTAAAGTGAGAGATGGTGATTATTCTTTCACTCGAACACTTAGAAGGTGGAGCAGTCAGAGCACACACAACATTTATTAAGTTCACAGTCTTATATGGGCATGGTTCATAGCACCCTAAAAGAATTACAGTAGTAACATCAAAGATCACTGATCACAGATCATAACATAATAACAATGAAAAAGTGTGATATATTTTGAGAATTATGAAAATGTGAGAAAGAGACAAGAAGTGAGCAAATGCTTCTGGAAAAATGGCATAATAGCCTTGCTTGACACAGGGTTGCCACAAACTTCAATTCGTAAAAAATTCAATATCTGTAAAGTGCAATAAAACAAAGCGGGAAAAAAATGAGGCATGCCTGTGTATATTCATCTGTATATATTCTCCTATAGGCATTTCATCCACTATATGGTTTCATGACCCTCAAACCTGGATCTCAAGCCAAGGCACTGGCTGTTCTGGTAGTACATCACTGATAAACCCGTCCTCCGCGAGGGAATATAAGAATAGAATTCTTGTCTTGTTTTAAGAGGTGGAATCAGTGTAGTGAAATGTTTTAAAGTGTAGAATTTTAAATTAAGATGCTGGAGTTAGCGCCATGACCTGTTACTAGTTGTGGGACCTTGATTATGCTACTTGGCCACTCTGAGCCCTTGATCCTTCCTCTTTAAAAGGAAATAATAATAGTAGCTATATTAAACTTTGTCACTTTGTGCACTAAGATGAGTTAACGGGGGCGCCAGTTGATTAAGGAACAGACTCTTGGTTTTGGCTGGGGTCATGATCTTGGGGTCATGGGATCCAGCCGACATTAGGCTCCATGCTCAGTGCAGAGTCTGCTTGAGACTCTCTTTCCCTCTCCTTCTGCCCCCCCCCCATCGTGCACTCTCTCTTTCTCTCTCTCTTTAAAATAAATAGGTAAATCTTAAAAAAAAAAAAAAAGAGAGAGAGTTAATGCATGGGAGTACTTAAAACAGTAACAAATAGAAAGTACTCAATAAGAGTTAAATATTATTATAAGAACTAAACTAGAGGCTTTATATATGCTATTTTATAAACTCAATGGGGTTTAATCAAAGTACTGTGCAGTTTAGAGGTTTAACTTTCAAATCGAAGACAAGACATAGACATGATGAAGACAATCTCTAATATTTCTGGCAATGTGTAATCAATTTTCTTCTCACTGCTCATATAGTATTTAATTCAGCTTACCATAGGAAACAGTCTCCATTCTTATTCAAAGCAGCCCTTTGTCTCTGCTCAAGATCTGGAATATATATATGTATATGCATATGTCTTTCATATATATGTATATGTCTTTCATATATATGTGACACACTTTTAATGAATGCCATATGTATCCTTTCTACTCTAACTGCAAGCATGTAATCATATATACATATATTAAAATCATATATACATATATTAAAATGAAGAAATCTTAAGTGTTCAGCTTGATGAAATTTTACAAAGTTAACACACCTGTGTGAAAACCACTCAGATCCAGATAGAGAACATAATCATCCCCTAGAAGCCTATTTTGTGCCTCTTTCCTGATATATCCTCCCTAAAGGTAACTAATATTCTTACTTTTTATCTACAATTAGCTTTGCTTATTTTTAATTTATACATAAATGGAATCATACAGTAGATTCTTCCATTGTCTGGCTTCTTTGGTGTCTTGTTTCTTTCAAATTCAGTATGTCTGCAAGAGTCATTCATGTTGTTGCAGATAGCAATAATTTGTTCTTTTTCTTTAGTGAACATACCAAATTTATCCATTCTGTTGTTCAATATTACAGTTATTTCCAGTTTAGGAGTGTAAAAATAATGCTGCTAGGAACATTCCTGTACATGTCTTTTTACACACATATTTATACTTTTTTATTGGCTATATAGCTAAGAGTAGAACTAGTGAGTCCTAATGTATATTTATGTAAAATTTCAGTAGGTAAATTGGATTGTATACCTTTTTCTTCTTGATCTTTTGTAAGTGTTGGGCGTGTGTCTTTTTTAGATATAAAATATACATTTCTTATTTCTCTCCTGTCATTGCCTTTTCACTCTTGTAATCATGTCTCTCAATGAACATAATGTCCTAATTTTAATGAAGTTCATTTATCAGTCTTTTTCTTTTGGTAAGTGATGTGTGTAACCTGTTGGAGAAATATTTGCCTATCCCAAAGTCATGAAGAAAGTTTTCCTATGTTATCTTCTGCCTTTATTATTTTACACTTTACAATCAAGTCTTTGATCCACCCAGAATGGATTTTTGTGTTATGCTATGTCAAGGGAATAACTGAATTTTAAAGAAAGATTGCAATGATTATATTCAAATCTGCATTTCTTGTAGTCATCGCTATAAAGCTATGAATTTGTTCTGGAAAAAAAGTGTAAGAATAAAAGAATGAAAAGATAGAAAAAATGTCACTGTTCTTGAAATCTAGAGTCACTATGATGCTTTGATCAGGCTATTTAAAACATAAATGCCAAGATGTATATTGATGGCATAACCAGAAAACTCTTTAACCTGTTTCTTGAGGTCTAGGAAAGTAATTATTTTAGCTTATTTTTAGATTTTTAGAGAACCTATTTTGTCATCCATTTGAAATTTGACTCATTTACAGTTACTAAGTGCAGTGATTCATTTTTTAAAATATCTTCTTTTACCACCAGTGCTGTCCTACCTTATATGAAAAAAACAAAATTTCAATAATTTCCATAAATACTTCTGTGCCTTTCTTGATCCTGTTTTCACTGCTTGAAATCTCCTCCAATTATTCTTTTTGAGTACCCACTCTCTAACCATCCTTCTCCACAAAGATTTAACTAATCCAGCCAACCATTATCTTTGTTGTTTCATTTTCCTCAAACTCTTATCAATGTGCTTGTCTTATCTTCAACAATGCTAGAGAAGGGAGATCATGTTTATGTGACTTTGTGTTACAATTTATGTGAAATAAACAAATGAATTTGGATTTTTAGAATATTCGGTATTTCTCAGAATGGTACACACATATCCCTGGGCATACAAGCCTGTTGGCAGGAGAACTAAAATTCACAAAACAAAGCACATCATACTAGAGATGATTTTCACTTGGAGCTCTTTTTTTTTTTTTTGAGGGAAAACATATTGAAACAAGTGTTTATGTCACAAATGAATTACAGAGCAGTTGGGCAATCAGATTAATTTTAAAATGAAAACCAAGCATGGTGTACCATTTTCTAAAAAAGAATGCACATTTAAGCCACGCATTCTTTTCAATATATCATTTCTAAACATTCATAGGAAAATGATGTTTGCTAAGGTAAAGAGAAGCAGGTCAAATATTTATTAAAAACCATATTTCAGAATGATACCCTACTTAACTGATGTCCTACTATGTATGTTTTACCTATTGATGGATTTTTTATATTTTCATAGGTCTCTACAGCTTAATAAAGACCTGACACCTGTGTATTGTTAGCATCTGCAACATTGTAAATTACAGCAGGAGCCAGAGATGTGAAACTGAGCTATTCATTGATATAAAACTGTCCAACCTGGTTGAAATATTATATTTTAATTTCTTTAAATTAGAATATCCAGAATAGTAGGTAATGCTAAAAACTTTTAAAAATAAAGAAGTGTCTCTGAAGTGCATTTAGCCTGAGAAATCATGCTGCAGCTTCATCTTTGTATTTTAAATCTTTAATTCCAGTAATTAACATACAATGTTATATTAGTTTCAGGTGTACAATAGTGATTCAACACTTCCATACATCACCCAGTGCTCATCATGACAATTGCACTCCTTAATCCCCATCACCTATTTTACCCATCTCCCCTCTCATAACCATCATTTTGTTCTCTATAGTTAAGAGTCTGTTTCTTGGTTGGCCTCCCGCCCTCTCTCTCTCTCTTTTTTTTTTCTCTTTGCTCATTTGCTTTGTTTCTGAAATTCCACATTTGAGTGATGTCATATGGTAGTCTTTCTCTGACTTATTTCACTTAACATAATACTCTCTAGCTCCATCCACGTCATGGCCAATGACAAGATTTCATTCCCTTTATGGCTGAGTAATATTCCATTGTGTGTGTATATATACTACATCTTCTTTATCCATTCATCAGTCAACAGACATTTGGGCTGTTTCCATAATTTGGCCATTTTAGAACTACCCTATGATCCAGCAATTGCACCACTAGATAGTTACCTAAAGAATACAAAAACACTAATTCAAAGGCATTCAGCTTCATCTTTTAATAATCACCTTTCTTTCTAGATCTATAGAAGTACTTCACTATGTGCCTGGGCTAGAGGTTGTATTTCAGGTTTACCAGGAAGGGCTATTGAAAGGTGAGCATTATAAAAGGAAAAGTATTCACATTTTCATCTACAGAATTAATGTCAAAGACAAGCTTTTCATCCTAATATAAGGAGAATGAAAACATTCTCCACTATCATTAGCTAACAGAAACTCTGCAGTCCACTTTTAATGGTAATTTTAAAGAATCACATTTAAGAAAAGTGAAACAATTAAAATGTCTAGTATTTTCTGCAAATACATACTCTCCATAATTAAAAAATTATATATATGATTATAAAATGCAAAAATTACACATATAAAGTATATATATAGTACCTAATATGTTATATATATGTTATATATATATATAAAATGTTACATATATATATACACACACATATACATAGTACCTGAATGTTAAACACATTATTTTGCTAGATAATGGGAGAAATGAAGAAAATTTAATTTTAAGTAGATAAGTTGTAGGGGAAAACACTGGAAATATGGAAGAAAATGTGCAACTTTTCATTTGCTATATGTTACCTCTGACTATTCTCCTGAGTATAAAGTTAAGAATTAACATAGATTTTACAAATGCTTTGATCTAAAACAATTAAAATAAAACAAGCTAGAGGCTTTGGCAAATAATAACTTTATAAATAATAGAGCACAGGGGCAAATAAAAAATATGCTGAAATAAACAGCTTTCAAAAACAAATCTGAAACATTCGTAACCTCAATATTGTGTAACTGCATTTACACAAAGTGATTTTTGTTCTGCTCCTGTCTGGCTTCATGCTGTGCCCTTAACTTGGGTACCCATTCTTGGTTCTCACTGCCTCCTAAATATTACTGCCTTCGTGCCCTTTGCCCAAATTCTTCCCCAAATTATAGCATTGTTCTCAATTACTGCATGGATATCTCTGCCCCTTTCTTTCAAGGTTTTGTCTTGAATCCTAATTCTTCCAAGAAATCATCCTAATTGCCCTCATATAGAAGTATTCTATCTATACTCTAAAATCTCTGTATATCTGAAAACATCAAAGGAAAGGCAGTGTTAATAGTAAAAACATGCTTTTAGACCTGAAAAGGGCCTATTTTTTAAGTGTAAGTGTTCATTACACTGGTGATCCAGATATTAGAATCTTTAAAATATAAACCCCTTTTATTTAGAAGAAATACATAGAAATCTAAAGTCAAAATAGCTCAAAATAAGCAAAATGAAATTTAATATGTACCTGCTAGAATTTAGGTGAAAAATGTGACATTTTAGGTATAAAATGTGACATTTTTAAGGAAGCATCTCTCATTTTTTTTAAAGTATTCATTGAAAACCTGCATATTTTAGCTCATGTTAGATTGAATTATTTGCCTACAAATCTTTCTCTTGCCATTGACTTTGGTCTTGTCCATATTGCTTTGCTCAGTAGAATGCAGGTGGAAGCTAAGACCTTTGGGGGCTTGGTATTTTCTACCCACCCCTTTGGAGCTTCTGTCTTCTGTCTTGAGAAGGGCATCCCCAGGTAGCTGTTGCTTTTTTAGTTCCTAGACCTTGGAGTCCAGCCTAGTCCAAGTGAGGTCAGTCAAGACCAGAGCCAACCTGTCAGATTTATTTAGAAGTAAATATTTCTAAAAGCTCTTAAGGTTTTGTTGTGTGCTGTAAATACTTTCATAGTTAACGTATCTACATTATAACAATTCTGTGAAATATATGTTATTGAAGTTCAGAAAGATTAAGTGACTTGCACAGTATGATGATAAATCTTTTCCTCAAGACCAATGTGCTCACCACAACCTCCCTCTTACTGTCACCACACCTGCCCCGACCCCTCTGCTCCTTTCTTTTTCAGGTACAAGTAAAGAATCGTTTGAAAATGTGAAAAATGGTAATAGGGAACGGGAGATAAGGAGGAGCAAACTAATAGAGAATATCTGTGCCAAACATTTTGGAAACTCCACAATTTTCAAGAAGTTGAGATTGCTCCTCTTTAGCAGAACTGTATTACTCCTCTAAAGAATTTCTTGATTTGAACATTTATTAGGCAAATTTTTGTTTTAGTCAATCCCAGGATAATGTTATATTTTAAGAAACAATAGTGTCACATTTTTTTAAAAATCATATTTTTCTACATTATAGAAAAACAGCCTTGAGAGACTGGTTCAATCCCGAGCAGGACTGTTGAGTTTAGAAGGGTCAAGAAGTATATTCAATTGACTGAAGAAATAAACAACAGGAAGTGTATAGGCTCAAATCCAAGGCAAGACATATTTCTTGATATTGGGAAAGGGAAAATGAAGTACAAAGGCTCTCCGCCCTCAACAATATTATATAAAGGAAATTATGTTCTGAAAAGTCAGGTCATACTGGTGCCAGGCAGGAATAGGTAGGTGTGCGTGTTTTGAGATGTGAAGAATGGCTGTTATCCAGATGGCAGACAGGACGACTGAAGGAGGAATCAGAAGAATTCAAGACACGTTTCTCATTTTGCCAAAGCAACAGTCTATCCAAGTTTACTCAAGATTTAATACTTTAAATTTGAGGTGAAGCTTTAATTATACATTTGGAATATTTGAAAATTAAGATTGCCTGTAGTTATAAAAAGAACATCTGGAAAGGAATATGTAAGAAAAACCATTACTTCCGCAAATCCCATAAGACAAATTCAATTTCTATTTCGAATTAATAGCGTATCTGTTCGTAACAATTCAGCTCACAGACCATCTATTAACAAGATGAAGCACTTCTCCCACATGTTGAACAAATTGCCTTTGCTTTATCAAACAAGGTTTCCTGTTCCACTTCTGGCTTTTCAGAATTTGTTTAAAGTCTGCCCTTGGCTTGCTTTGTTAGACCAAGGGATAGAAATAGAATTAAAAGAATGCAAACACAAAGAAAATGAATTCCAAGTTATACAATATACTCTTTCTTTCACTGTTTCCTTTTTTACTCTTCTATCTGCTATTCCCCTTTCCCTATCTCTTTTAAAACACAATTCATTTTTTGCATCATCCTATTTTACTTTTAATATTAACGTGTTTATAATTTAAGCATGCATTTAACTAAGAATCATTTCTGCTTTTTAAAGCTATTTAATTTGGCAAATAATACCTTACTATTGATCTTCAGTTTGTGGCATAACCCTGGCGTCCCTTACTACTGTGGCCATCTAAGGGAGATTGTAATATCTTTAAACAGAAGTAGCTCTGTCTTGACATTTCATGAATACTCAATAATTATGACTTACTGATTCATAAGTCTACATGACTTTGGTTGCTTTCCATTGGCAATCAACACCATGAAAATACTTTCAAGAAACCTCTGGAAATGTATTTTATTCGTTACTTTAGTTTTTACTTACTCATCTGTTTTATAATAACATGGTAAATACCTTCATGTGGTATAAAAATGAATAACTTCAAATTATTATAGGCATAATGATATATAAAAAGGCATGTTATAAAGAATTTTCTTTATTCATGTTTATTGAAAAGTAAGCTCAAGGAAGAAAGATAACCATTCACCATTGTTTATGCATATGCATTTACTGTGCCAACTTGTTTGCAAAGCATTGTTAATTTTTAAAAATTAAAACTTGACTGCTTTAGAGAGTTTTATGCTGGGAAAATGCCATAATTTGGTTTGACTTGGTCTGTTATCAGATATAAGAATCATGTCTTTCATGACTATGAGAAAATAGTGAAATTATCTAGTCTTCAGGTTTAACCACTGGAGATACTATCTCAAAATACAAAAGTGTTCAAGATATCAATTTCACTTTTATGTACATTTAATTAAATAAGACAAACTCAAAGGCTATCATGTCTGCCAAGGGCAACTAACAACATTGGTTCCATATTCTTAGATAACATTTCCACCTATTTTGCCACATTTACTAAGATTATTTTCTTTTTAGTTCATAGCTATTTCTAGATTTCCAGTATAAGAAATAACCTTTGTTTCTGGACTCAAGTCTGATAGAATCATAGTTTAACCAATAAAATTGAATACATTCAAAAGAATGGAAGACTTGGTACATGAACATTTTCTATAGCCCTTCTTATTTTTAATAGCCAAGGTATACTTTTTCTAAATAGAAGAATACATTTCTAATAAAATCCAATCAATCTGCTTTGTATTTATTCTGTCTAAAAGTTGATTTATTAGAACTCTAGTCAATGCACTTTCTACTTGGTTGAGCTTCTAGTGGAATTATTACATTACTTTGTAGAAAATTTTAGCATTATTCCTCAAAGCTGCATTAGATGTGGTTCTCAGGCATACCTTGACAGAGTGATGGCCTTTTGCCTACTATCAGAAAGACACCTCACCTGCCACAGGTGCTCATAATATAAAGGGAAGTGAGGGAAACATCACTGGGAAATGAAGTTTTGATGAGTTTAATGGGTGACTGTCTGATTATAAAACTGGTCCGCCAGGTTCCACTCCATTACTCTATCTAGGTGGCAGGTTTTCAGAGATATTCTAATTGCTTTTTACTGAGCCCAGTTTATGGGGATGAAAATTCCATAAATGTATGAGGATTTCAATTTCTTCCATATAGCAAAGTCATATTCTTTTTAACTTCTGATCTCAAAGCAGGTAAAATACATCTACATAGATGCCAACTCTCCCAAGGACAAACCATGAAGAAATGGAATGATTCTAGCTACAAATTCAGATGATTTTGGATTTTGGGAAAAGTAGAAAACAATTCTAGTCATGATCCAAAAGAAGTAACTTAAATGAACCCTTCTCTTCTGGTCAAGACACTTATAAAAAAAAGTAGGTATTGGGAAAAGCAATGTTTACTACCACATGTTGACACAGCATGGTTGGCAAAATTTGATGGAATTTGTTTTAATAAGGAACACTTCCAGTAGATTTTCTATGATTCTATCTCTCCAAGTTCATACTTTCTTTTCCAGAATCAAATCTATAAGTGAACACCATGATCATTGATTTGGAAGCTCAGGTGAATTCTTGTCATGTGTCTTTTCCAAGGATTTTAATAACCATTAAAGTGGTCAGCAAGTCAAGAATTCAGCACTAAGTTGGCAAGGCGCCACTTGGTGCTTAGATAGCATCCCATGATGATTTCTGCACAATGGAAGTGAGGTTGCTAAAGATCCCTAAGAACGACCTGAAGGAAAAATAGCCAATGCTATCTGTGTGTTTGGCTGCAGAGCTTCTTGTTAGTTACATTCTATTATTAAAGTGCTTTCTACCTGTCATTAAAAATGCTCACTGGTTCAGGTATTTACTATTTGAACCAATGAGTCAGAACACAATAAGCCAAGGCATATTTGGAAACTTGGTATATAAAAGGTACGGCGTTAAATATAAAGAAGTGGGACTGGATCACTCAATAAGTGGTCCTATGAAAAATTGCTTCAATTGTGGACAAATTAAATTCTGTACTTATTTCACATCACAAATGAAAACAATATCAGTTGTATTAAAGACATTTGTGAGGGAGCTTGAAACTTATAGAATGAATATAGGTGGAATAGTTTTTTAATACTAGGTGAGGGAAGAATTTTTTACAAAATAGAGAAATCACAATATCCAAAAGAAAACTTGACATATTTAACTATGATAAAAATTAATGGCTTTTGTATAATAAAGGGATCATTAAAAGAGTTAAAAGACAAATCACAGATTAAAAGTAGATAATTGTAGCTTATATAATGATAGATTTGTAATAAGAACAAGCAAAGAACCTGAAAAATTATTAAGAAAATCACAAATGACCCAATCAGAGAAAATGACCTAAGAATAGAAGAAGAAAACTGAATAGCTAACAAATTTATGAAATGTATTACCCCATTATTAATGAGGGAAATTCAAATTAAAATAATAAATACAATTTTAAATAATCCTGTTGACAATATCAATATTTGACCAGGATGCAGAGAAAGAGGGACTCTTATACTAACATAATATTTACTATACTTACTATACACCAGAGTATCTGCTGAGAACATACCACTAATAACATACATTTACATATGGATAAATTATAAAACATGCAAATACTACTCAGCCATGAAAAGAATGAAATCTTGCCATTTGCAACAATGTGGATGGATATAGAGAGTATTATGCTAAGCGAAATCAGTCAGTCAGAGAAAGACAAATACCATATGATTTCACTCATATGTAGAATTTAAGAAACAAGACAAACAAGCAAAGGGAAAAAATAAGAGAGAGAGAGAGAGACAAATCAAGAAACAGATTCTTAATTATAGAGAACAAACTGATGGTTACCAGAGGGAGGTGGTTGGGGGGGATGGGTTAAATAGGTGATAGGGATTAAGGAAGGCACTTGTCCTGATGAGCACTGGGTGATATATGGAAGTGTTGATTCACTATGTTGTACACCCGAAACTAATATTACACTGTATGTTAACTAACTGGAATTAAAATAAAAACTTTAAAAAATTATAAAACAGTTATGGGAATGATATATAACAGCTTAGAGTAGAGGTTGCCTTTAAGAATACTGATAAAGGAATATAATCAGGGAATACACTTCCAAAAAAGGTATGTCTGCATCTGTCTGTTATTTAAATTGAAAGAGACAGAGAGAAACAGAGAGACAGAGGTTGGAGCCCAGGAGGATAATTCTTAGATTGTGTGCCTTCCACAGCCTCCTCACCTCTGTCCTTTAGCAGTCTCATCCTACAACTCATGCTCTTAATATCTCTATAAATGCTCACAGCAAACTGAGATAATTATTATTATTCCACTTAATGTACAATGAAACAAAAATTGGGAGATGTTAATAGACTTGCTCAAAGTTAGCAATTGAGGAAAGCATAATTAGAACTCAGATTTGATATGCACACGCACACAAAATGTCTGGGAAGGCATTCTGCCAGCTATGACTAACACTGAGCCAGGGAACATGGTGGTGGGCAGCATCCGCAGCACAGAGGGAAGGCTGTGGAGTCCAGGAGGTCCAATCCAAGCCATTTATGGGCAGCATGAACTCGGAAGAGTCACGTAAGGTCTCGAAGGTTCTCTGAGATTCTCTGAGATTTAGTCTACACATCTCTAAAAAAGATCAAATAACACCTACTGCAAAGAGCTGTGAGGGTCAAGTGTGATGCTAAATATAATGCACTTTATCAATGCAAAACAAGGGACAATTTCCTTTAGAAAATGAAACAATTTCTTCTGCTTAGGACTCAGCAACCCCCAAATTCCCATTGCCTAGCCCAGTGCTTGCACATAGTAACCATTCGATAAATATTTGTTGATTGTGATGTTGACTCAGGTGGATATGTATAGGTTTGTTGCTAAAAGTCATTCAAGTGGAAAGGAAGTAGAAGCACACTGAGGATGTCTTGTTGGGATCCCATTAGACTCCCAGGGACAGAGGAAGAAGCAGCACTGGAAGGAGATGCATATCATACACTTGTTTGCTTTCTTCCTTAAGTATTCATGATGGGGGAAAAGGCAGAAAAAATAGGAAGTCCATGAAGTCAATGAAGGTCAGGATGAAAGTACCTATGTGTAAAAGGTGCATGGTAGAAGGTGCCCAAGTTCTGACAGGAAGCAGCTAGTTCATCAGGTATAATCAGGAATCTACTTGTCCTTTGAGTCAGAGCCTGAGTTCAACTTTTGTGACAAATTTATCAGCTTAGAAAAATCTCAGGGCCCTCTTTAAGAGAAAGAAAACAAAATTATGAAATAAAAAATTCAATAGTGACTATTTATTTAAAATGAGAAAATAAATTAGAATTCACAACAAAATGCAAGTTTAAAAAGGCCAACACCAACAACAAAAAAGGCCAAGAAAACACATTAATGTCACAAAGTTAGAAGAGGAACATAACATACTCAATTACCACATGAAACACTTCTATAATATATAATCTTTTAGTCTTTGGCTGCATAGTCTTTGATTGCCTTTTCATATGACAACAGTCTTATATTTTCTTTTTTATCATTGAGGTATAGTTGATACACAATGTTACCTTAGTTTCCTGTCTTGTAATATTTTATAAAGAGACAATAGAAAGGTATTTAGTCTTTCTTCCAGCATGGTTGATCAAAGAAGCCATTTCTGATGCAGACAGCTTGTAATAACAACCATATCTAGAGGAGATATGAACCACATGAATATATTCTGCCTATTCTAAACTAGATGGATAACTGCCCAACTCAACTCCTATTTTCCCAACAATCCCTGGAACACTTCAACATCACACCATAAGAGAAAAAGTGTGATGAAGGGGAGTTCTTAACAAGCTATCATCAAAATACAATATTTTGCAAATTTTACAAAGGCATAATACTATGTGAACATATTACTAGTGCCTTTCTTGAGATTCTGCAAGGGCTCATGCAGGTGATGGACCCTGAAGCTTGATCTCCATTAGCTTCAGGTAATCTGCCTCTATTCAGTTTGCCCTCTGCCCACCAAGATACACCAATGGAGTATAAAGTCAGGAAGTTGGTAACAAATGGTTAGGGAGAGGAGGAGCATCCCTCCCTGTCCTGTTCGTTCCTATTGGCATTATAATAATCTTAGTTGTCAATCCTTCCTGAAAACTGGCCAGAAATTCAAGTCTCCTCTCCATTGGAAATTGTAGGAAAGAACACCACCTTCCTGCCAAAGCTCATGCTCTTCCACTGTTAAAGAAATTAAAATCAGAATGCCATTTCATTGATGTTTAAAGTAACTTAGCCTGACAGAAATGGCTTTTGTTATCTTTGGAGAGAATTTTATTACTCCATGATAATGGATTAGGTAGATGCTTCAACACTCAGGCTAGAAAGATCTGACTGGCACTATTAAAGCTCTGTGTTACCAAACTGTGCACTGAAGGGGAGCTATGAATGTAACACATGTGAATTCAATTGCCTATTAGGTCACCATTAATGTTTCCTTCCATGTGCTACATGGAACCCTGGTGGTTTACTGAATTACTCTCCACCTAGGTTACCACTGTCAAGTGACATAACATACATGTTGTTATATCCAGAAAGCACATTTGGCATAAAGGAAAATAAGGCTCGATGTGAAATGCAGCTCTGTTGCCTTTCCATCTAGGCCACAAGGAAGAAGGAACTGGAGGTTCAACTGGCGATAGCTTTACAAGGCAACTAAGAAAGAAGAAAGAAAAAGAAAGAAAGAAAGAAAGAAAGAAAGAAAGAAAGAAAGAAAGAAAAAGAAAAGAAAAAAGAAAAAAGAAAGAAAGAAAAGAAAAAAGAAAAAGACAAACTTTAAAACCAAACCACAACCATGCTCACACTAACCTGGCCCTGAGAAGCCCTAATTCCAGTAACACCCTTGGATTGCATCCACTCTTCCCAAGGCTCTCTCCCAAGACCGAATGAGTTGAGGAGTGTCTTTTTGCTTTACCGAGACCGTGAAGAACAGATTCAAGAATATGGCAAAGCTCTTGGTTCTTGTGGGCAGAGGAGCAGGGTGACCAGCTATGAAGGGCACATTAATTCTTCTGACTCACGGGCCTCAGGTTGATAGCATGTCTATAATAGAGAGTCACCACAATTTACCTTCCCTCAATGTAGCCTCTGAAAAAATAATTTCTGTGCTTAAATATAACAGGTGCATTTTATGTTATACCTGAATGTTCATGATTCTATATTTCATATATTTTCCATAATTCTAATAGTTAATACAGTTGGATGATTTGTTATTTAAAGGACATATACAGAGAAATGTAACAAACTCAAAAGTATCTTATCTATTATGAACAAATCAGGCTGAAGTTTAGGCATGAGGCAAATCAGGCTGAAATAAATATTTTTCCTCATCATTTAAATTGAAGAATAATTTTTGACACATTTTTGGACAAGGTCATCTGAGACAATATGTTGAATATTATAATTGGTAATAAAAAGTGAAAAAAATGAAAATTTATATCTGATATTATCCCTTTCCTCCAATCTTCAAGTGGTTAGTCTAAAGTAATTTTATATTGGCCATTAATCCATTTCCACATGTTATGTTTATTAAGATATTATAAAAACAAGAAGTAAAAGATCAAAAACATGATCTCACACCACTTAATCTGTTAATGGTTAAATGGTAAAAATGACATCGATGCAATAGAAGAAAGATAAATAGCAATAACTATCTCGAGGTCATTAAACTATCTTTTGGCATTCTCTTTCTCTGTGGTTCCATCCTAATTGTGTCAATAGCTCATTTAATTTCTTCAGGAAAGGAAGGTAATTAAAAAATGATTTGTTCCTCAAAATTTATTGCAGCCTCTTAATACAATTTAGAAACTTTAACTTTTCTTACCTTTTATTTAAATACAGATTAAAATTTAAAGTGCCAAAACAGGTTCACATAAAGCTGTAGTTAACTTTCAAAGGTTTTATGTTGATACAAATTATAGAAAGGGAGACAGATCAAAGTAGAGACTAGATAGATTGCTCCCTCTTCTGGTAAATCAAGATATTTGAAACACAAACTATTAAATGTGTGGCACATGGTTTGCAGTGGTTTTAATCATTCAAAGAAATAAATGTTACTATAAACTATTTAAAATCAATTATAACTAATTAATAGAGTCCCCAAACAGACCTTGGAGGGTAGCTTTAAAATAGGATCTCAGAGGGCTAAAGTTAGGTTTTCTTGCCCTTGGTAAGCGATGAAAATTTTTTATCCTAAAAACACTTAAGTATGCTGCTGACCATTACTCTTGCATATAACTACAATTCAGACTGAAACCTGAGATGTTTGGTAAGCACTATATTGCAGTGAGGGTGGGTGAGAGAGGAAAACACTGAAGCAAAAATATGCTTTCTGCTCCTTTATAAGGAGGTCTAAAAGAAGATATTACCAACACTTACTTTCCCCTGAGGTTTTATTTATTTAATTTTGCCTCTTACTCAGCAGAGCAGATTAGGGACTGGGGATCAATGTGACAGAGTATGTTACAACCAGAGGAAAGCAAACCAGGCGCTTTGGAATAAACGATGGAAATGAACTTTTTGTTAATCTTTTCTTTGTCTTGTTTGACTCTCCATTATTTCTGAGAGTCATTCATTTATGAATGGATTGTGTCTAAAGTCAATTTGTGAATCACTGATTTGGAATTTGTAAATTTTTTTCCAGAGAGTTGAGGCTGTACATGGTAGATAATTTTATTTTTTACGAGTAATTAAAAAGTCTAATAAACACGTAATGTAGTAGAAAAGAATTTTTTTTTTTTACTTTACCGCTTCTTATCAAGAGGGAAAAGTCACTGAGGAAAATGTCTCGAGAGGCTCCTTTGGAGGAGGAAAAGCTGTAGCCCTGAGGATTTAGTTTGCAGAGAAGCGCCAGATTCAAAGTGTGCGGTGCGCCGCGTGATAGGAGAGGAACGGAGAGAGCAGTAAGTGAAAGGGGTGCAACGTGGCAGAAGACCACCTCGGGGAAGATAAAGGTGATCAAACTGACTTGTCAGGAGAATAATGAACTTCTTCTTCTCTTCCTCCTCCTCCTCCTTATGTTCAGTTAGCCAACATACAGTACTTCTAATAGCAGTGATGTCTTTGTTTTCCCCAACCTTGATCTAAAGAAGTGAGAAGGCTGGTGCCCTCTAGAGGACCCTTCTTGAAAGGCGTTAGGGGAATTACTTCGTTTCACGGTTCCTTTGGGGGTGGGGAAGATGTCCCGGGTCTGGTGTGGTCATTGGCCAGGATACTAGACAACCATGAATGTTCTTATTCAAAGTGGGCTCTCAAAGTATTTTTGTAAACAAAACATGTGTCTCCTTCCGGGTGCTACAGTAACAATTTGTTCTATCAGCTACATTTACTACTTCTGCATGTTAATTTGCCTTTTCAGCTTAGGTTCAGAACTTAACCACTATTTGTGGCCTTGTTTCTTAAGAGAAAGAAAGAGAGAAAGAGAAAAGGGGGGAGAGAAAGAGAAAGGGGGGTAGAGAGAGAGAAGGAGAGAGAAAGGGAGATAGAGAGAGAGGGACGGAGAGAGGGAGAGAGAATCAAGAGGAGATAGAAATGACACATGTGTGGCTAGCCTTGGTCACCGTAGCCTATTACAATGCCACTGACTATATTCCCCATGCTGTGCTGCTCGCGTGCTGTTTATTCTTTTGAAATCTTCTGTGATTTAAAGTTTGAGATATCACTTTGGTATAGAATCTTCAATTATTTTATCTTTGTTCCCATCTGAGGGCTGCTTCGTTATCAAATATTAAAGGACAGTTTTTAGGTTACTTCCTTTTAAGCAATAAAGACAGAATGGTTGCCTTGACCTATGCTGTGGTTTTAGAAAGGAGCAACATTACCATGAGAGACTATGGACTCTGAGAAACAAACTGAGGGTTCTAGAGGGGAGGGCGGTGGGAGGATGGTGGTTAGCCTGGTGATGGGTATTAAAGAGGGCACATTCTGGGTGGAGCACTGGGTGTTATATGCAAACAATGAATCATGGAACACTACATCAAAAACTAATGATGTGATGTATGGTGATTAATATAACATAATAAAAAAAGAAGAAGAAGAAGATAGCAGGAGGGGAAGAATAAAGGGGGGGAAATTGGAGGGGGAGATGAATCATGAGAGACTATGGACTCTGAGAACAAACTGAGGGTTCTAGAGGGGAGGGGGTGGGGGGATGGGTTAGCCTGGTGATGGGCATTAAAGAGGGCACATATTGAATGGAGCACTGGGTGTTATACACAAACAATGAATCACGGAACACTACATCAAAAACTAATGATGTAATGTATGGTGATTAACATGACATAATAATAATAATTAAAAAAAGAAATTAGAAAGGAGCAACATTTTCTGTTCTATTTATGAAAAGCCATCAGGAATTAGTTTGATGTGACATTTAAAAATAAAGTCTGGTTTATTTGCAAGTACTTCCTTATTTCTTCCCTTCAACAGTCAGTAATTATTTTTTGGCACAATATACTTACTTCAATTATGGTTATTTCCACCTTTTTCTTATTACATACAAATTATTCTGGTTTGTTATTATTAACAGTTTCCTATTTCTTCTGATTGTCTTTATTCTCTTCTTTCCAAATGTTTTATTATAAATATGTTCAACAGTCCTCATTTTGTCTCCCGGTGGAGTCAACTAGGAGTTTTAATGATACAAAAGCATAGTTTTATTATAAATTATTTTCCTTCTATTTCTGTTTGCTGTTATAATAAAAATACCATATTTATTTTTTAATCATTACATTTTCAAGTTAAAATTAAACTGTGTGAAATACTCACCAGCAATAAAAAGGAGCAAGCTATCAATTCACGCAAAAACATGGTGAAAGGGTAAGCAAGTTTTCCTTAAATTCTGAACAAAACTCTCCCCCATTTTGTATAGTAGTTGCAACTCCAGAAAATTCAGAGTATACTAAAACCAAACAAAAATATTCTGTTTTAATCAAAGAGAAACATTCCTGCTCAGGTAATTAAAAACACATTTTTTTCATTTATGTTCAAGTCTAACAAGACATTTGAAAAATGTGCATGATCTAGAAAAATTCCTTATGGGCGCCTGGGTGGCTCAGATGGTTAAGCGTCTGCTTTCGGCTCAGGTCATGATCCCAGGGTCCTGGGATCGAGTCCCGCATCGGGCTCCCTGCTCCTTGGGAGCCTGCTTCTCCCTCTGCCTCTCTTTCTCTCTCCGCCTCTCATGAATAAAAAAAAAAAAAGAATTTTAGAAAAATTCCTTATTGTAGAAGGTGGTCCTGTAAAGTGAACTGTTATATTACATCACGTTTTTCTACTTTTAAAATTAATTTTTATCTCTATTATATTTAATTTGAAATGCCTATATTTGATATAATCATGAGATAGTAACTTACATGAAGTTTTAGTTATTAACTTCAAAACTAAAAACCTGACAATATTACAAAAAAATGTGAAATTCTCAGATATCAGTTTGGTTTCATATAAAGAAAATCTATAAAACCTAATTAAGCTATTTTCCTTTTCACACATAGTTTTGAAACATGTCTCACATAGCAGGGTGAGCCTGTCTGTACACGAACATAAAATATTGGAGATGAGTAAATTAGGCCCTTCTAATGTTTTTAGGATTAAAAATATATTTAAAGTACTTTTTTTACTTTAAAGTGTACTTTTTTAAAATTTTATTTTATTATGTTATGTTAATCACCATACATTCCATCATTAGTTTTTGATGTAGTGTTCCATGATTCATTGTTTGCGTATAACACCCAGTGCTCCATTCAGTATGTGCCCTATTTAATACCCATCACCAGGCTAACCCATCCCCCCCACCCCCAGAACTCTCAGTTTGTTTCTCAGAGTCCATAGTTTTTATTTAAAGTGTGCTGCCTGACTTATAGAAAGACAGAATCAATAGTAGCTAATTATCTCTGAGAATAATTCATTTCAGGGAACTTACTTTTAAATTCTCTATGTATATGTCATCATTCACTGGAATATAGTGGAATTGCCATTCTTTTTTTTCTTGTCCAAAACCAAAACAATTTTTTATTTTACTTTATTTGAAGTTTTTATTTAAATTCCAGTTAGTTAACATACAGTGTAATATTAGTTCAGATGTACAATATGTATAATGATTGAACACATCCACACAATGCTCATCCCAACAAGTACCCACCTTAAAAGCCATCACCTACTTTACCCATCCCCCCATTCAGCTCCCCTCAGGTAACCATCAGTTTGTTCTCTATAGTTAAGAGTCTGTTTTATGGCTTGCCTCTCTCTCCCCCCGCCATGTTCATCTGTTTTTGTTCCTTAAATTCCACATGAGTGAAATCATACAGTATTTGTCTTTCTCTGACTGACTTTTTTGCTTAGCATAATACTATCTAGCTCCATTCATGTTTTTGCAAATGGCAAGAGTTCATTCTTTTTTATGCCTGAGTAATATTCCTGTGTGCATGAGTGTGTGTGTGTGTGTGTGTGTGTGTGTGTGTACCACATGTTCTTTTCTTCTTTATCTATGTATTAGTCAATGGACACTTGTGCTGTTTCCTTAATTTGGCTAAATAATGCTGCTATAAACATGGGGGTGCATGTATCTCTTTGAATTAGTATTTTTGTATTCTTTGGGTAAATACCTAGTAGGGCAATTGTTGGATTATAAGGTACTTCTATATTTAACTTTTGAGGAACTTCTATACTGTTTTCCACAGTTTGCATTCCCACTAAAAGTACAAGAGGGTTCCCCTTTCTCTGCATCCTCACCAACACCTGTTGTTTCTTGTGTTGTTGATTTTAGCCATTCTGACAGGTGTAAGGGGACATCTCGTTGTAGTTTGGATTTGTATTTCCCTGATGATGAGTGATGTTTAGTTTCTTTTCACGTGTCTGCTAGCCATCTGTGTCTTCTTTGGGAAAATGTCTATGCATGTCTCCTGCCCATTTCTTAACTGGATTATTTGGTTTTGGGGTGTCGAGTTTGATAAGCTTTTTATATATTTTTGACACTAACCCTTTATCAGATATTGTCATTTGCAAATACCTTCTCCCATTCCATATGGTGCCTTTTAATTTTGTTGATTGTTTCCTTTACTGTGCAGATTTTATCTTGATGAAGTACCAATAGTTTATTTTGCTTTTGTTTCCCTTGCCTCAGGAAACATATCTAGAAAGAAGTGCTATGGCTGATGTCAAAGAGGTTGCTGCCTGTGTTCTCCTCTAGGATTTTGATAGTTTCCTGTTTCACATTTAGGTTTTTCATCCATTTTGAATTTATTTTTGTGTGTGGTGTAAGAAAGTGGTCCTGGTTTTATTCTTTTCCATGTTGCTGTCTAGTTTTCCCAACACCGTTTGTTGAAGATGAGACATTCCTTTTCCCACTGGATATTCTTTTCTGTTTTGTCAAAGATTAACTGACCATTTAGTTGTGAGTTTATTTCTGGGTTTTCTATTCTGTTTTATTGATCTCTATGTCTGTTTTTGTGCTAGTTCCATGCTGTTTTGCTCACTACAACTTTGTAATATAACTTGAAGTCTGGAATTGTAATGCTTCCAGGTTTGCTTTTCTTTTTCAAGGTTGCTTTGGCAACTCAAGGTCTTTTGTGGCTCCATACAAATTTTAGGATTGTTTGTTCTGGTTCTGTGAAAAGTGCCATTGGCAATTTTGGTAGGGATTGCATTAAATGTGTAGATTGCCTTGGGTAGTATAGACAATTTTAATAGTATTTGTTCTTCCAAGCCATGAGTATGGAGTGTCTTTCCATTTCTTTGTGTCATCTTCAGTTTCTTTCATCAGTATTTTACAGTTTTCAGAGTTCAGGTCTTTCACCTCTTTGGTTAGGTTTATTCCTAGGAACTACATTACAAAACCAAAACAATTTGAGCAAGAAAATAAAGCAGATCTAGATATAAGTAAGAAGTAGATAGAGGTATAACATAAAGTAAGTACCCATGAGTCCATACTGATATTAATGCTTAAATAAGTAAATACATGGGGAAGAATAGACAATCTTTCTAGCAGAAAAATTCAAAGTAATTATTGTAGGTAATATGCCCTCAAAGAAGGAGCATAACTCCCCACTCTTAAGTATGGACTTGTGTACAATGACTATCTTCTAAAGTGTACAGAATGGAAAGAAACATAAAAAGAATAACTTTACAGTGGAGAAACCTGACAAATACTATTTCATTCAGATAATCAAGAAGATATTTACAATGACAAATCATGTTGAGAGTGTGAAACTTTGTATGATGTGATGAAAATGGTACTCTACTTCTGTGATCTTCCTCCCCAAAACACAAAAACCCTGTCTAATCATGAGAAACACCAGACAAATATTCACTAAGGACATTCTACAAAAGATCTGACCACAACTCTTCATGCCTGTCAAGGAAATTGAAAATAAGAGGTCTGAGAAACTCTCAGAGCCTAAGTAGAAGCCTAAGAAGACATGATACTAACTGTAATGTGATATCCAAATGGGAATTTGGAACAGAAGAAAAGACATTAGGTAAAAACTGAGAAAATCAGAGTTAAGTTTTAGTTGGTAATAATGTATCAATATGTGTTTATTGATTGCAACAAATGTACCTTCCTAATAAGAGATGTTAATAACATGAGGTATATGGGAGCTCCTATTGTCTTCAATTTTTATCTTACATTTTTTCAATTACTATCTACAAATTTTTAATATAAAACTGTTCTTAAATAAAATGTTTATTTTATTTTATTTTTTAAATGCCATTTACTTTTTTAAAAAGATTTTATTTATTTATTTGACAGAAAGATAGAAAGAGAGCTCAAGTAGGCAGAGTGGCAGGCAGAGGAAGAGGGAGAGGGAGAAGCAGGCTTTTCGTTGAGCAGGGAGCTCGATGTGGGACTCGATCCCAGCATTCCGGGATCACGACCTGAGCCAAAGGCAGACGCTTAACTGACTGAGGCACCCAGGTGCCCCTAAAATGTTTATTTTAAAAAGACCTTTTATCATAGATCTCATTTTCTAAATAATATTATCGAACGAAAAGAACCAGAACTTCTTGGAGAAATGCTGTTTCTTCAAAGGCTGGGACATGGTAAATGTAAAATGAACTTGGAGCATTCATTTTGCCAGAAAGAAAGGAAGCATTTTCTCAAAACAAATGAACAAACAAACAAACAAACAAAAAACTACAAAGCAACAACAGCAACAAAATATAGATAGGAGCACATCAGAAGAACACAGGAGTCAAACTGAAAGAGCTCCAAATTGCCAAAACTAGGACAATTCGAGCAACAAAATTAATAATGAGAAAACATGAGACAAACTCAAATACAGAGACATTCTACAAACTACCTAACCAGTACTCTTTGAAACTCTCAGAATCATAAGAAAACAAGAAAAAAACTGAAACTGTCACAGATCACAGGAGAATAAGGAAATACAGTGAGTAAATGCAACATGGTGCCCTGGATAAGATCCTAGATAGAAAAAAGGAGTTGAGAGGAAAACGTGAAATTCAAATAAAATTTGTAGTTTCATTAATAGTATTGTACCAATGATGATTTTTTTAGTTTTGACCAATGTGCCCTGGTTTTGTAAGCTGTCACCATTATAGGGGTGTCATATCTACTATCTTTGTAACTTTTCTGCACATCTAAAACTATTTTGTAATAACTGCCTTTTAAAGCAGCTGAGAATTAGTGAAGCTGTTGACCTTTTGAATTTGGACATGAGGAAATCAACAAAAAGAGAGATGCATGGCTTGCTTTGTGTCTTAAAGCTAACTATTGACAGAAAAGAAAGTGCCCAACAAGACCTGTGATTTGAAATGTCACCAAAATCTTAGGAAAGCAGATGCAGAGGTATGGAAACAATGGTTTTTCCAAATACATGCCCTTTTGTAATTAATGTGTGAAATTAGGAGTTCTACATTTAACTTAGAACAAAGCAAAATTTTAACTGCTGGTGTAGAGACTCCAAATCAGTTTTTGCCAGTCAATTCTCCTCAGATTTTTATTTAAAAAAAATTTTTAAAGATTTTATTTATTTATTTGGGGGGGTAGTACAAGTGGGCGTGGGAGGAGTGGCAAAATGAGAGGGAGAAGTAGACTTCCTACTGAGCAGGGAGCCTGATGCACTCAGATCTCAAGACTCCAGGATCATGACCTGAGTCAAAGGCAGACGTTTAACTGACCCAGGTGCCCCTATTTAAAATTTTTTTACACGTGTTTTTTATGTACTTATATATTTTAATAAAAATTTTATGTATCTAAGGTATACAACATGATGATTTCATATACATAGTGAAGTGATTACTATTGTCAAGCTAATTAACTAATCTAGTATAATCTCCTCACATAGTAACAACTTATTTTGTGTGATGAGTATACCTGAAACCCACTCTGTTTGCATTATCTAGTGTTTAAAACAGTATTATTAAGCATAGTCATCATTCCTGCACATTAGATCTCTAGACTTATTCATTCTACATAGTTGCAACTTTGTACCCTTTTCCCTCATTCCCACCAGCCCCTGGTAACCACCATTCTACTCTCTACTTCTATGAGTTTAATGTTTATCAAGAGATTTTTAAAGCCTAACTTTATCTGACAAAGATGTACCCAAAGCTTCTCAAGAATTTATTCCAATGCTTTAGAAAAAGAAGAAAAAGAAATGGAGAATTTTAGAAGTCACTATACATCATTAACTTCAAGGAAATAATAACATAGTTTTAATTTTCAAGTAAACAAATGAATCCTGCACTTAGATGTACTTATCTCTCATTGAATGTGAGCAAAGAATCTGAAAAATTTCCTTTTCATTTTTAATGAGTATATACACAGATTGCAATATCTTTTATTCACTGTGCAAACACCCGCAGCCTCAAACCAAGATCATATATTCTCATACATAGTTGTCTTATCATTACCATTCAAAGAACACATATTTCCGAAACCTATTTGTTGTCCTTTCCTAAATTAATCATCACTTTTAAGAATTGTTTTGACAACATGTGCATCTGGGGAAAATTTAAGAGTTTTGAAATATGGAATTAGATCCATGAATTTATAGGCAGCCACAGGAATAATGCTTTAGCTTTATGACAGAGGGAGCAATAAATTTATAGTAGGAAATATGTTGAATATTATTTCAGAAGACAGGGACCAAGTGCTATCTTGTCATTGCTGAACCATGTATTAAAATTGGACACTAACCTACATATAGGTGAGGCTTATTCCTTCTCTCTCTTTTTCTCTTCATGAATAAAGAGGAGAAAGAACTCTTTGACTGTTATATTAAGAATTGTCTTCCCTATATAATGGACAATAAGGTAGACTGCCTTTACTCTGTGCATGGAAGGAAAGTCAGTCTCAGCACACTCTATTTTGTCAAAAGGTACACTTACTACCTTTAGGCCAAAGGATAGTAATGAGAGGAATTGGAATGGGTCAACATGGTAAATCAACAGGCATCCATGAAACCACTATGTTTTCAACCCACTGTCATCTCAATCAGAATCTATATACATGTTTGAAGTATTAAAAAAGCATGTCCTTGGCAAAAAAATGTTGAAAGGTTGAAACATTTGCTACAAATGTTAGATTTCCCTACATAAAATTGTCACCATCTGCTTACCTCATAGGTGTTAAATGATGCAATAGTGTGAATTAAAAAAATTATATTCCTAAAACGTGTTGAAGATTTATGCTTCATTCTTCAAGTTGATATCTCTAATCGTTTAATTTCCATACTATGTTTGAATTAGGTTCTATTTTTCTAAAGTGTATAAAGGGATTACAAGCCTCAAAGTTTGAGGGACTTTTTCTCCCTAGGGCAGCAGATTATTCCCAACTTCTTGTAATAAGGTATTTTTACTAGGAAGGAGATATTTTGAAAAGCTATATTTTATGAATAACAAAATGTTCAATATATATATGAAGACCACATCTGATAATTGGAAAAAGTTAAGCTAATAGACTCTCATCTCACAAATCCTAGGTTTTGGACAGAATTAAAGAGTGGACCCTTTCCATTTAAGCTGACCTTCTACTACAGAACTTGCATATTCCATAAGAGCCATGTTTTGTCACTTTTTAATATAATTTGAAATTCACCAAACTAAAATCACTTTCTTCAATATTTCAACCTGCTGAAATATCCAAGAGAATATAGGCAACAAGGATTTAAGCCCCCATTTATTTACTTATTCGGTAAATATTTGGTGAACTCCATTGATGAGTATTTGACTTTCAGATTTAGTACTGCCCTATTAACATCAATTCTCTCATATCCATGTGAAGTGTAACTCGAGTTGTTTTTTGCTCCACCGGTGATTAGGAAAATTTTCCAGCTCTGTTTATTATTGCGTCACTGTGGGGGATGAGACAAGGAGAGCAGCAGTCAGCTTGTTATGAGGAATGTCCAAATGAATACTATTTGTGATTGTCATTTAGGAAAAAATAAATCTAAACAGGTTTGGTTTAGAATATGTTGTTTTTATTTTTTTATTTTTTTAAGATTTTATTTATTTATTTGTGAGAGAGAGAGAGAGTGAGAGAGAGAGCCCAAGAGGGGGTAGAGTCAGAGGGAGAAGCAGACTCCCTGCTGAGCAGGGACCCCGATGTGGGACTCAATCCCAGGACTCCGGGATCATGACCTGAGCCAAAGGCAGTCGTTTAACCAACTGAGCCACCCAGGCACCCTAGAATATGTTGTTTTTAATGATTTTGTACATGTCATTGAGACCTGGCCATGGAATTGTTTTGACTTCAAGTCATAAATTCAAAAATTGAAGGAAAAAATCAGTAGTATTGACAAATGAATGTCTTAATTACAAAAATGGATACTTTTCAGAGGAATCAAAAGGGTCTGAAATTGACCCTATTTGAATAGCAAATTCATGAGAGGAACTAAGATAGTTGCCAAATACCACCACTCCACCCCCACAAAAAACACTGGCACAGGATGACTTTAATGTAAAATTCTTTCAGGCTTTCAGGTGATAAATACACATATTCTATTTAAAAATCCACAAAAAGTAGAATTCTTTTTCCCTGAAGACATGTATAAAGCTAATACAACCCTGGAAAAACATTATAGAAATACCTCAAAATATACAAAAAATTAGTAGAAAAAGAGGGGGAAAATAAAAATGGAAAAATTAAAAATAATACATCAATGTCACTGATTATTTGTGGCTCAAAATCCAAACTAAAATTTAGCAAATTGAATTCAGCAATATATTCACATAAACATTCAGTACAGTCAGGCAAGTTTTATTCTAAGAATCTGGCGTGATTGAACATTGACTAGTCTATGGGTATAATTCATTATAAATAAGGCAGCTGAAAAAAATATGATAATCCTGATATATTTTTAAAAGTTATTTCATAAATCTTCAGATTGATTTTAGACTTATAAAGTTATTAATATAATAGGAATCAGAGGATGGTTTAGAAAACTGTTTAGGAGTTTGGATTAGTAACATTCCCATTAAAAGTAATAGTGTAATAATAAGGATAAGGTAATTACTGTAACAAACAGTCCCCAAACTTTAGTGAACTTACCCAAGAAAATTCTCAGCCTGGCAGTTCTATAGGCAGCTCCTCTAAGTCTTGACCCAAGAATTAGGATCCTCCTTTTTTTTTTTTTTTTTTTTTTTTTTGCCTCAACATCCACTAAGGAATCAGAACTTTTGGCCTCTAGCCTCAGATGAGAAAAAAGAAAGAATAAGAAAGATCACTGGGGAAGTATTTAGGGAACAGACTTGGGAATGATGTACATTATTTCTGCCCACATCCCATTCATTTGTATGTTCTTACCTGACTACAAAGGAGGATGCAAAATGTAGTCTAATTGGGTACTGAAAAAGATAAGGGGTTTGGTAAATGCATAGCAGTCAGAAGAAGCCAAGGCTGCCTTATGTCATTTTTTAAAACCATAATTCCAGAAAAATGTTAGCTAATACAACCATCTCATATAGTCACAAGTTGGCAAAAATACTAGCAAAAATAGGAAAAATTATAAGGCATTTTTTCTAATATTTAGAATCATTTGATTTAAAGTTTAGGTTTATGTTAATGTTAAAAAAGCAAAAACAAGAAATGTTTAAAAGATGTTCTATAATTATTTGGATGACTGGACAAAATACTTGCTTAAACCTTAGAAGACAGTGTGCAGGACTGAGAGAAAATGTATGGAGGATTTGTTATTTAGACAAAGTGTCCAGTACTTAGTAGATATTTTAAAATGTTTTCAAATTCAACAATCAAGGTAGGTCTTTTTTTTTTTTTCATTTCACCCAGGAGAGTAAGGAGGAATTCACTGTCACTCAGACATGACTAAAGATGTTTCTGAAAACTGATAAGATAATCAGCTTTATAATTTACCTTTCTATAAATTAAATTTTGAAGAGTGCCATCTAATGATTATTTCTAGGAAAGTGGTGTGCTATTCATTAATATAAGAGCCTGATTTTCCTTTTGAAACTTCCATTGTAGATTTTTATTTTGAACACAAATTTCACTTGACTTTGGTTCTTTTTTCTCAGTTCAGGACAGGATGGTGTTTAGAATTGTATCCCCAAATTTGAAGGAAATCTATTTCCAACTGAGATACCATAATAATCTTTTTTTTCACATTCTCTGATATGTTTTTGAATCGTGCATGAGGTAATATTCATTTCAGTGTGAATTCTCTTAGAGGATGAGTTATTAGTTATAATGGGAAAACAAAGAGTACCAAAGAGTTAACAAATACAACATTTTATGAAAGGTTTTATTTTTAGTGTGGTTGACATGAAATGGCTAAATAGAACAGAGTAACGATTTGTAACTTTCTATTGCAACATTATTCCAAAGGGAGAGAGAAAGGAATTAGGTGGTAGAATGGAGAGGATAGTAGTAGAGTATATCTGAAATGTTTTGCTCTTGGAGTCAGGATGTTTGACTTAACATCACAGCACTCCATTCTACTTACTAGCTGCTTGTCTGTACCTTATGTTCCCTCTCATAAAATAGGTAAAATAAATAAAATCTCCATGGTCTGTGGTGAGGAGTAATTAAGATGTGAAAGTACCTGCCATATAACAGGTACTCCTGTTGATTTTTTTCTTTCAGTGGGTCACATAACTAGATTTGATAGCTGTCTGAAAAAGTGGCACTCTATGTCAGCAGATGACATAAACATGACATATAAGAAACACATAATGAATGTGTGTTTATGTAGACATAAAGAGATGAGTAAATATAATTGAAATTGTAAGATGGAAAAGGAGATAATTGTAGTCAGATATCCTACCCAAGGCTTCTCAAATTATATCCATGTGTGTGTAGGTAATGTAACTTCCCATACTATTCAACAACTAGTATTTCTTCAGGTATTCTACCTCTCTCTAGTGTCTAATCTTAATTATATGTTCATTTGTAATTATTCTCCATTAATGAGTATCTACTTGAGGTAGGAGGATTAAGGGGCAGGTTGCTGGATATTTGGACAATGATAGAGCCAGATGACCTACACAATTTGTGATAGAAATATTTACTTTATTGAGAGCACCAGGATATAGAGAATTATTCACTCATTTATTTATCAAATAATTACTGAGTCTCTACCATACATGGGTACTATTTTAATTACCTAGAGATATATCAGTGAATGAAAAATATAAAGTTAACTACTCTCAAAAATATTATACCCTAGAAGAAATGATACAGGGGCACCTGGGTGGCTCAGTCGGTTAAGTGTCTGCCTTCGGCTCAGGTCATGATCCCAGAGTCCTGGGATCGAGCCCCGCATCAGGTTCCCTCCCTCTGCCCTGCTCATGCTCTCTTTTTCTCAATCTTTCTCTCTCAAATAAATAAAAAATCTTTAAAAAAAGAAATGATACAGATATTAAATAATATAATAAATAGGTAGATTATATGATACTTCATAAAAAATGAGAGAAAGGAAGACTAGCTATACTGATCATGGAGGAAGTTGTAATATTTAATAGGCAAATAAAGTGGATCTCACTGAGAAGACGAGATTTCAGCAAAGAATTTAAGGAGGTGAAAGATTAATCTAATGGACATTTGTGGAAAAGGGATTCCACACAGGTATTAGGAACGACCAGAGGAAATGTCCTAAGAAAAAAACGTACCTGGAGCAACATCAGGAGGAAAAGGTAACACATGACAAAAGAAATAAGAGAGGCCATATCATGAGGGCCCTGTGAGCCTTTGTAAGACTGATTTTACCCTGACGGAAGTGAAGAGATAATACAGCTTTCTGAAAGAAGTAACATGATAGAGCTTAGATACTAAAAGGTCCACTCTGACAGCTATGCCAAAAAGGACTGTAGGTAGACAGAGGTAGGAACTAAGGGATATAGTAGGAAGGAACTCTAGAAAACTAAGCCTTAGAAGTGATGACCTGAACAAGTTTAGCAACAGTGGTCAGATTTGGGGTATATTTCAATGGTAGAGTCAAGAGATTTTCCTGGCAGCTTAGAGGTAGAGTGTGCAGGAAAGAAGGGTCCAAAAGAAGCCCAAGGTTCTGAACAACTTCAATGATGGGATCAACTAAGAGTGGGGAGGTAAAAGGTAGAGCAGTTTGGGGGGAATATTAGAAGCTCAGTTATAAAAATATTAAATTTCAGATTCACATCAAAGTGGTGGGGGGTGGATTAATCTAAAGTTCAGGAGAGAGTTCTAGGATAGAGATATATATTTTGAGCTTATTAGAATATAGATGACATTTAATACCATTCATATGTGATGAGATCACCAAGGCAGAGAATATAGATAAAGAAGAGAAGAGTACCAAAAATTAAGCTCTATGGGCATATTATACAAAGATAATTTCACAGTAGTAAGTGTAATCTGGATAGCATGCCTCCTTACTACATTAGGGACTATTGGTGACTCCAGAGTATGCTTACTTGTAACGGAATAAACAATCTAATTTTGAATCATCATAACCAAAGGACAAATCCTTAGTAGACTGGGGTGGTGTGAGTTCATTAGGTCTTGGCCAAGGCCCTTTGAAAGGAGATGAGAATGAAAATAAAAGGGTAGCCTGATTAATTAGGCTGGCTCCAATCAAATGAAGATAATTGTCAAATAATCCACAGGATTTTGCTACAGATGCAAGAAACCACCTTGTTTTGCCTCACTGCAAACATTTATGAATTCACTGAGTTCTTTAGTCCCTTGCAAAGATTTTATAATCTGAAAATTACAGAAGGACATTCATGCAGTGGCACAAGTGTAAAAACATCATTTATGCCAGTGTTATTTTCTTTGGCCAAAGATTTATGAGTTTCTGTTTCAGCCTTAAATAGCAGGAGGCTATACATGACTCACAGCATTTATTTTTTACCTTTATTTAGTAATCATTGTCTTAAATGGGAGCTCTCAGCTTTTCATACTGATGATTGAAGTCCTGGGAATCAGCTTTATATTTTTTAGAATTTCACAAGAAGGAACTGTTCTGATGATGACAATGACATAGAGAGAGAGACAGACAGATGCAGAGAGAGAAAGGGAGGGAGGGAAGGAGGGAGGGAGGGAGAGAGGATTGGAAAACTGTTGTTTTGCTGTCGTGTTTTGTTTGTGTTTGTTTTTTAATCAACCTACTACCAGCAACTCCCAGCACATTTTAGGTGGTCCCCCATCTGCCTTCATAGAATTAATCACACGATCACTTTCTGTAACCATGTGATCAATGGGTTCTGTAAGAAGGTTTCAACAACACAGGGAACTAATAAAAAAGAGCAATATGCTGTTAGGCTTATGGGTCATCTCCTGCGATGCCTCTAGTAGGAGAACCGAGAAAGTTCGGCAGACAGGAACAATTAGAACCAGATGGTTAAAGGCCTTACTTGGACAAACAGATATGGAGTTATGGGGCTAATTAGATAGAGTTATTTTCTAAATAAATGGATTTTCTTTTTTCAAAATAAGGAGTTTATTTTATAACTATCTCTACCTATTTTTACAAAGCTTGACTTAGGAACTGTGTTGTCTATCCAACAATCTATCGCTCATGTACATGTTTCTCAGAGTGCGTCCAGTTTTCCACATCTGCCTGCTGCTTTGCTTTACTACAGGCACAGCTGGTCCATTCATCTGCTTATTTGCTCAAGTTATTGAAAGACGTGACCTTAGTTGGCCTTGTGAGATTTCTTATTAGCAGTGCATGTGCTTTCGCCTCTTATTTCATTGTTTACTCTGTTTAAGTGAAAAATGAAAGAGCACTGCTTCACCATGCAATTCAAAGTGACTTCATTAAAATAGAAAAAAAATCCTTGGTTTCTTCCTTTTTTTGAAAAATAATTACACAAAATTTTTATGAAGTTCTCTTTCTAGGCTTACCAACTCTATCCCCTCCTTCATTCCTCAGGGGAAACCACAATTCTAAACTATAGCTCTAGAATCTATGACTTTCATTACTTACACACTCATGTATGCATCTAAATATGATGCAGGGTATTGTTTTATCAGATATAATTTTTCATAAGTAGTGCTACACTGTACATACCTTTGAGCAACCTGCTTTTTTTTCCACAAATTCTATTCTTAATATTTCCCTGCTGATACCTGTAGCTCTAGTTCACTCATTTTAACTGTTACATTGTTTCCTGTTTCAGGAATAACCATATATTTTTTCTTCCCTTGGTGGACATTTAGATTGTTTCCAGATTTTTATTCTTATGAGAAATACAACAATGACCGTTCTTTTAAATGTCTTCTGAGCACAGGCATAAATTTTCCAGGATATATTCTTAGAAGTGGAAGAGCACTGTTTTAGTGAACTCAACATTTCTATAGCTGAGCAAATCAATTTCCAAAGAGTTTAGCAATTTACACTCTCATCCGCCATGGAGACCTTTCTTCAAAGAATACTGATATTTGGAATTTCTGAACTTTGTTTTCTTATTTTAAAATCAATTAGTTACTGGTAAGTTTGAGCAATATATTCACATGTGACTTTTGGCATATTCTATTGAGGTTTGCATTTTCCTGAATGATGTTTAGGTGTTCTTTATGTGTAAGAAAAAAAGTAATACTTTGACCGTTTAACAAATACAGCAGATATTCTATCCCTATCTGTCCTGTTTTAAACATAATTAGTAGTGTCTTTAATGCATAGATGTTTTCACATTTTGAACAAATCAATTTATCAATCTTCTCCTTTATGGTTTGTGCTTTGGGGTCTATCTCAAGGCTATAAACAAAATTGTTAACATTTTTCTAAACATTTAAAACTTTTATTTTTCATACTCAATTATGTAATATGACTAGAAAGTATCGATACCTTTAACCTTTCCCCAATCTCTTACAATATCACCTTTGACATATATGTATGGATCTGTTTATTCATTTCTTTTCTATTCCATTGGTTTATTTGCTCTTTCTTTCACAAATATCACACTATTTTAATTACTACTACTTTTAATGTCTTACTTACTCTCTGATAGAGGAAGCACCTCTACTTCAACATTTTCCTGGAAATTTTTGGCCATCTGTTCTAATATGAATTTTAAAATCAGTTTTTACATTTACATAAAAAATTATATTGTATTTTTATGTGGATTGAATGAAATTGAAAGAATTGGTAACTTAATACTCAGTCTTCTCTTAAAAGTTTTACTTCAGTGATTTTGAGTAAAATTTTATAGATTTCTCCATAAATATTTTACACAAATTTTATTACATTTATTACTATATATATATTACTATATATTATATATATGTAGTATATATACTATTGCATATATTACTATATACACAGTATATATATGAGATAGTATATATATAGTATATATACACCACATATATTGTAATATATATATGCTATATATTGATGAAAGTATATCAAAGGGGCACAGAAGCCAACTGAAAGATATGGGGGATAGTGGCATCAGTCACAGCAATGAGTCGGAGGAGGCAAAGGAAAGTGAAATATGCACACAAGGGGAACTGAAAGAAAGCCTCTCCCACGGGGGGGGCGTGGCAAAAGGACCACCCATGGACCTCAGAGTCCCCCACTCAACGATCTCCCTACCAGGCTGTGGGCACACCCCAAACCCCAAGTGCTAGGCACTTCCCTTACTCTGCTACTATATCCTCCCTTTTTTTCCTCTGCCAGGTTTTATTTTTTTTTTTTAACGTGTGGCTCCCAACCTTAGCAAGTTAGCTCTGTTACAATAAACCAAAAACTTATTACTATAATACCTCCTCCTAGAAAACAAAAGAAAGGCTCCTATATATCAGCTGTCAGAATCAAAATAAACAAAACCTTATTACCTTTAATAATGAGGATATTTGCTACTTCAAACGCTGCAGCAGTTTGGGAAGTTCTTGGCTATTATTTCTTTAAATACCCACTCTGCTCCCTTCTTCCTCTCTTCTCCTTCTGGTATACCCATTAATTTTATATTGGCTCATCTGAGTGAGTCTGAGAGTCCTTATAGGGTTTCTTCACTTTTTAAAAATCTTAGTTCTCTCTCCTTTTCCACCTGAATCATTTCTATAGTCCTAGCATTAGCTCCCCAATTCTCTCTTCCAGCTGATCTGCTCTATTTCCAATGCATTCTAATGTATTCATTAGAATCTTTCCATCAAACACCATGAAAAATTACAACAACATGTTATCACAAAAATAAAAGGACAATTTTCCAGCAATCAGACCCAAAGACATGGACTACTGTGATCTAACAAATGAAGAATTTAAAGTAGCTGTTATGTGGAAATTCAACAAGCTATAAGAAAACACAGAAAGGCAATAATGCAATGACCTCAGGAATAAACTTAATGAACAGAAGGAGTATTTTACCAAAGAGATTGAAATTCTTCAAAAGAACCAAACAAATTCTAGAGGTAAAAAATTCAATAAATGAGCTGGAGAATACATTAGAATGCATTGGAAATAGAGCAAATCAGCTGGAAGAGAGAATTGGGGAGCTAATGCTAGGGCTATAGAAATGATTCAGGTGGAAAAAGAGAGAGAACTAAGATTTTTAAAAAAATGAAGAAACCCTGTAAGGACTCTCAGACTCACTCAGATGAGCCAATATAAGATTAATGAGTATACCAGAAGGAGAAGAAAGGGAGAAAGGAGCAGAGTGGGTATTTAAAGAAATAATAGCCAAAAACTTCCCAAACCTGGGGAAGGAACTGGATATACAAGTGCATGAAGCCAATAGAACACCTTGTTATCTCAATGCAAAAAGACCTCCTCCAAGACACATTATATCTGAACTATCAAAAGTCAATGATAAAGAATTTTAAAGGCAGCTGGATGGGTGAGGGACACCCACTAACCTGCAAAAATACTTCTGCCAGGCTATAAGCAGATTTCTCAGGAGAAACTCTAGAGGCCAGGAGGAACTGGAATGACATATTCAAAATAGTGGAAGATAAAACAACCAGCCAAGAATACTATATCCAGCAATGTTATCCTTCAGATATGAAGGAGAAATAAAAGCCTTCCCAAGCAAACAAAAGCTGAGAGAGTTCACCACCACTAGACTTGCCTTACAAGAAATTTTGAAAGGAGTTCTTCAAGCCAAAATGAAAAAACAAAAGTGTACAAAACCCCAATTAAGGTGATAGCCAGAAAACTCTTAGAATAATATTTTAAGATGATAAATTAGATTCCATTAACATTTTTAATTTCTGCTCAACAGAACAATTTTTAAGAAAATAAATATATAATCCATAGTTCAGGACAAAATATCCATATAATATATACATGACAAAGCACTATACCAAATATATATATATATATTAAATATATATTTTAATTATATACCATATATATGTTTTAAAAATGTGTATATTTTAAAACACAGACCACTTAATAATAGGTAAATATCCCAAATAAAAATGGGTAAATGATCACAAAAGAAGGTATATGAACAGCCAACAAACACATAGGTGCTCAGTATCATTAGACATCAAGGAAACTAATGCTAAAACCACAATAAGTATCACTGCATACAACCAGAATGGCTAAAATTTAAAAGACTGACAATACCAAATGTTGACAATATTTCAGAGAAACTGGAACTCTTGTACACTGTTGGTAGAGATATAAAACAATACAAGTACTTTGGGCAAATCTGACAGTTGCTCGTAAGACCAACATTATACCTCCCCTAAAACCAGTGATTTCACTCTTAAATATTTACTCAAGAAAAATAAAACTATATTTTCACAAAAAGTTTTGTATAAGAACGGTCTTAGCAGCTCTAGTCAAAACAGCTCCAAACTGGAAACAACCTGTGTCCACCAAGAGGAAAATATATAAATTGAGAGAGTCACACAAATGAATGGCACTCAGCAACAAAATGGGAAACAACTACTGATACAAAAAACAAATATGAATGAATGCCCAAACGATGCTGAGTGAAATAAGTAGTACATAAAGAATATGTGCCATATGTCTCTATATGAGCATCTAAAAAACAATGTATAACCAATGTTTGATGGAAAAATGAGAAGAGTGGTTTCCTTTGGGGTAAAGATTGGGGACTGACTGAGAAAGAGGTGAGGAAATTTTCTGGCATTATCATAGTGTTCTATATCTTGATAGGTATAGGATTACCCAGGAGTATTCATTAGTCTAAACTTAGCAAATATGCCTTAACATTTGTATGTTTTGTATGTAAATTTACATAATTTTAAAACAAATAATTGAACTCCAGCTAATGACATGAATGCTAAAGTATTTAGGGGGAAGTGTACTGACATCTGCATCAATAGAGACAAATGAGATAGATTAATGTTGGCTAGAGGGATGGAAGTGTGATAAGGAAAGTGTAGTAAAATATTAATGATTAAATCTAGGTTATGGATAAATGTTCACTCTAAAAGTCTTTCAATTAATGTTTCAGTTTTTAAATAAAATGCCTGGAAAGTTGATGTTGAATATTAGCTACAATATATCCTCAACTAAGTATAAATGATCTATTCTCAGAATGTGTCATAATTTTAAAAATGTACATCAACAAAATAAAAAATAATTTTTTTGTGATTTGTCTTCTATTGGGGAAATTGATAAAAAAAAAAAAAAAAGACATGACTGCAGACTGACCTGTGAGCTGGACCCGGGCACTCTGACTCTTCACTGGCTCTATTGTCTTTGGACTGTGGATTCCACCTGCCTTTCCCACTCCCAGAGGCTGCTCTAAGGACACCTTGATATGGTGATGTGATCTTGAAACACCTGCATGGTATATATGACTGAGCCAATTAGGGCCTCTTTATAAACTTTTAAGATTTGGAAGGTGAGTACAGGGATCCATTCATCTTGCCACCACCAAAGGCAAGCATCATATGTAATTGCCCTTTGCTATTATTAAAACTGCCACCTACCAACCTGGAGTGGCCTGCCTGTTTCTTTGATCTCCCCTGCTCTCTGTGTATAGGGGCTGGTTTCAGATTATACCCAGGAAGCTCCTGGGAGGGTTATGAACCTACATCTTCTAGGAGAGATGCTGGGTTATTGCTGCATGACACCTCTCAAATTGTTTGAAGATGGTTATTGAAGTACTCTACCACATATGAAAAACTGTATGCAATGTTTTCCAAAAATGATTTCTCAAGATTTGGGTCCCCTGCAGTGTTCATATTTCTTGCCCCTTACCTACATCTTTCTCCAAAATAAAAACCTCTCTGCCAATATTGGCAAGTCTGCTTAAATTATTAATAACCTAAATAATATGAATACCTCATTGGTACATTTCAGCTCAATCTTGGAGTAGAAGACCCTTGGCTGGTATGGGTTTTTAAAAAATAATCCTATCGTTTTTATCTTAGTCCTGCGTATTGAATGAGACTTATAACTATTATGGGTAGTAAAAATGGAAGTCCCTAGATATATTTCCTGAATAGAATATTTAGTCATTCCAATAGGCTTATTCTCAATAATACAGGGAAATCTCATTTTATTCAAAAGGGCACATACCTTCATCTCCAAAGTACACAGGACTGTTTAATGTAAATTGACCTGCATGTGGGAAAACTAAAGGAAAAAAAAAATAACACGAAAGATTTTGGATACAGATAAAATCCAATAGATGGCAGTGAAATACAGAAAATTCACTGATTCTTGACTTATTTGATTGCTTTCAGTGGTAAGCTGCTAGTCTATTGCCAATTAAAAACACCCATAAACTGTAGAATCTTTTTAGAATCATATTACACTTTTAAGATACTGTGAGGTCTTGGACAAGAAATAGCTCCAAATTTACTGGGTTCATGAGGATGCTGTGGCTTTGTGGGATGAAAGGTCTTGTTTGAGGTTACATAAGCAAGTTTGCAGTAAATTCAAGTGTGGCATCAACATGATTCAATGGTCCTTGTGTGAATTCTAAATCCATCTCACAGCTGATGATTCTTGAAAGATGAAAGCTGTATTTAATTAATACTAATAATCCATGGGTAGGAAAATGGTACAAGAGTCTGGAGATGGGCAGGGATTAGGCTATGCAGGACCATCTAGGTTCTATTAAGGATTAGTGGTTTCACTTTAAGTGCAAAGCATGATGCAATGGAGCTTAACTCTAGCTTTTCATTTTTATAACCATTTGAGGAGTTAAAAAACAACAACAACAACAACAACAACAACACAATAGCCCACTTCTCCGCAGATCTCCAGAGGTACTGATACGACTTTTCTGGGAAGGGAGGGGTCTGAGAATTGGCATTTTTAAGTTTCCCCAAATGATTCTAATGTGCAGGCAGGGCTGAGAACCTCTGGCGTAGTGAAGGCCACGGGCTTTGGAATCAGAGACTTGGAATTTGATCTGTGCTCTCCCCACTTCTTAGCTCAGTGAACTTTTATACATTATTTTCTTTAAGCCTGGGTTGACACTGATGTAAAATGGTTGTAACAGTTTTACCTAACTCATAGGATTAGAGTTTTGGAATTACATATGAATCACTACATTTCTAATCTCTAGCTTTAAATAGTTCTATACATTCAGTGTATGTGTGACTGCTTTTGAATGTGTTCTTTGCCTCTCATCTGTGGAACTCTAGTTTACTTTTTTTTATTACTGTGCTATTTTATTTTGGCATTGATTCATGAATCACATAGATGACATTTACATAATTCATTCAAAGATATCATGGTGACATGAATACACATTATCATCAAATTCAGAAGTAATATTATTAAATCAAATGATATTTTTCTAAATAAAATCACCATAGTATTATTTTTTATAGCACAGATGTAAGGTTTGCCACGTGGAAAGGAATTTGTCTTGATATCAGTAAGGCTTAAAACAACAATTTATTTAACTTTCAATTCTGTCAGTCAATTCAAGCTGGTCTCAGATGGGCAGTCCTGATTTCAGGTGATCATCACTGCAATTCTTCTTGTGTCAACAATTAGCTATTGGGTCTGCTCTGGGCTGTGGTCTAGGATGGCTCAACTGAGATGAATTATTTTGGCTCCAGGTGGTCTCTAATCTTCCAGCATGTTAATTTTTTTTGTTCTCCTTGTATGGCAATGCATGCAAGCCTCTTGATGCCAAGGCTCAGAAGTGATACACCATCACTTCTGGTGCTTTCTGTCTGTCAGACTAAGTCACAAGATGAGCCCAGACTTAAGGGGTAGGAAATAGTCTCCACCCTTTGATGGGAAGAGATGCAAGGGAAGTAGACACAGGGAAGTGTGAGAAATCGGGGCATGTTTGCAATTTACCATGGTCTTCTTTGGGGTTTCTCCAAAAATAAAAACTCTAGTTAATTGTTGGGAATTATAGAGACAAATATCAGCTAATCTTCAAGAAGAACTTTATCATAGTTGAAATGATGAGCTCCCTGTCCCTGTAAGCAATCAAACTAGGCTAGATGTCATTTTGTACACATAATGTAGGAATGACTGATACATTAGTTAGAAGATTTGATAAGGAGCTATTGACATTGTGTTTGAATTTTAAAGTTTCATTCTTTGAGGTATTTTATTCTGGAATTTGAAAAATCAGTAAAAATATAAATTACAGATAAGTGAAAGGATCAAGTGCTCAAATATGAAAGGTAAATCTTAAACATTTTTAAATAAAATATAGGAGGATATCTTTATCACACACACACACACACAAACACTAAAAGATGTTCAACCTAATACTAATATTAATAAGGTAGGTAGAATAACCAGGGGAATGTAAATTAAATGATAATGAAATACTACTACACACTTAGTAGATTAGAAAAAATAATTAAGGATCTGTCACTATTAAGTGTAGGTAGGATGTGGATTAATAGGGACTCACGCATTACTTTTGTTGGGAGTACCAATTGGATGACCACTTTGGAAAGAATCTGGCATTATCTTGTGAGGCAAAAAAATATGCAAAACCTGTAAGTCAGCAATTTGATTCTTAAGCTTAGGAGAAAATATTTCACATGTACACAAGGAAGCATGTAAAAGTGTCTTCCAGAGCAGCATTATTCTCAATAATAGTAATAAAGAAACAAGCCAATGTCCATCAGTGGAATGAATAAAATAGCAGTTATTCACAGCATGGAATATAATTCAACACTGACATAGGAGAGATTATAGCTTCAACTATTGTGGTTTCTACAACAGTCCCTTAGCATGTCAAATATCAGTCTTTTGCTCAGATGCCTATGTGTACTGCAGTCCTATTCATCTGAAATGATAATGATTAAAGGCAGTGCACTATTCTGATGTAAGTTAAAACTGATCAGATATGTGGGGCTAGTCTATTTCCAAAACAAATATCCCTAAAAGGTAGTTGTAGTGACAAGAATTCAATCTTAGATTACCTGTTAGAGCATCAACTATGGTTTCTCTGCCTCATCCACACTAATTAGGATCATTCTGTCTGACTGCATTCCTACCTTCATTCCTAATGTTTATTTCAGATGTTTGCTTGGACTAGTGCCCATACCTCTCCATCGGCTCTTTCTGCCTCACTATCCCTAAAACTATTTCTAGTATTCTTACACGGTGTGTGGGGGGGGAGGAGGGACCATCTCAACAGTACTGATGAATTAATTCTCCTGCTATTACATCCTCTTCTATCAACTCAGTGACCCCAAGTAGTGACTTTAGCTTGAGTTGAACTCAAGTCCAAATGTGTCTGTTGGTCTTACTGATTTAGAACAGTTGACCTCTTCCTGGCATGGGCCAGGCCCTCTCCCCAGATTGTTGCCTATGCTCCATGTATTCCACTCCATCAGATTTTGCTCACCTGCTGCCCAGTAGGACCTCCCAGTGCATCTCATGGTATAGCCATGTGGCTTATAAAAATTGGTTACTGGGGCGCCTGGGTGGCTCAGTCAGTTAAGCGTCCAGCTCTTGATTTTGGCTCAAGTCATGATCTCAGGGTCCTGGGATCCAGCCCTGTGTTGGGCTCTGTGCTCACTGGGGTATCTGGTGAGGATTCTCTCTCTTCTCTCCTTCCATGCTTCTCCCCACTCATGTGCTCTTGTTTTCAAATAAGCAAATAAATCTTTAAAAAAACTGGCTATATATTGGCTAATTGAACTTAAATAAAACAAAAATCTATTTAAAAAAAAACTGGTTATCTACCAGTTCTCCTGGGGAGTCCCTTCATGATCCACTTCTTATTGTCATCAAATAAACTCTAAATTCTACCCTGAAAGGCTGAATAATTCCATCCTCAATTTCCACCAATTATTACAGAAATTTAATTCAATGAATATTTCTCCACAGATATATTTCTTGTATTTCAATTTTTTTATTCTCTCTTCTGCTATCTTACACACACATACACACTTACTAATTTCGATCATAATACCCTGCATATAGTAAGCACACTGTAGGTATTGCTATTTTAAGATAAACTCTTTTAGGGTTAATTGCTTAAATACACAGCTTCCTTGAATAATTTAACTCCCCAGTCATCACTACAGCTACATCCCTTGAGCTGCAAACATCTTATAGGTAGTTGATTCGATGGTTGCCTAAGATTAAAGTTAGGATTGTAGTATTAAACAGACACTTTTCTAGCAAAGTTACAGATAGAATGAAGCATATTAACAATGAAGCCTTGGTTTTTCTCTGTGATCACTACCTCTGGAAGGGGCTTCCTAGTGAAAACATGGAACTAATTAAGTCCTTTGAAACCACTGGCCTCAACTGGAGTGAAGAAAAAAAAAGTTTAAGAGAAGAATCTCAGAAAATGGCTAGAAGAGAGATACCTGTGGAAAGGATGTCAAAATAAAAATAAAGAAAAAATAATTGTCATTGAAATAAAAAACCAAACACTATGAAAAATAAACACATTCATTTGCTACCTAAGCTGACGGAAATCTTAATACACCAATGCAAAGACACCATAAGGCTTGATGTAGCATTGTCACAAACTGTCATGGGATGGGAGGCAGGGACACAATTCCAGTAGTCTTCCCATCCTTTGTACCACTTCAGCCCCGTTTGGTAAATAAGTCAGAGAAATTGTCAGAAGCAAGTGGAAAGAAGGTTCAGAAAGGTAAAGAACAAAAAAAATTACTTGTGAATTCAGTTATTATCTATTGAGCCCCCACTGTGTGCCACAAACTTTCCCAGCCACTTAGAATATAGCACTGCACCAAGCAGACAAAAATCCATGTCCCCTTCGAGCTTTGGTGGTGGGGAAACGCAGAGAATAGCACACATTGCACGTCATTTTTAGTATCTGGTGCAGCTGAAAGGGCCCGCGGTGAGTGAAGAAGACAAACATTCATGTGCTGTTGTTGAAACAGTACTTATAAGATCATCTTATTGTTCTAGTCTTTCAGTGTTTTTACTGCACGAAACGCTACTATATGCCAGAAACCAAAGGAAGAACAGGAAGGCAGGCTGCAAAAGCCTTCTGCCCATTCCATCTCCCACAGAACAGTCAGAATGCTAACAAAATAAACAGACAGAAAAGAAATAAAAGGAGGAAGGAAATGTAGGGAGAAAGGGTAGGGGAGAGAAGGGAGAAGGGAGGGAAAGAGAGAGGGAAGGAGGAAGAGAGGAAGGAGGAGGGGAGTGAGGTGGGAGGAGGAGAGGAACAGAGGAAGGGAAAAAAGGAGAAAGGAGTGACGGATGCATGGCAGGAGAGAGGGAATTAAGAAACCAAATCTGATTACATATTCCCTTGCATGGATGCTTCCCTTCACTCAGAATAAAATTCAAACTCTGTCTTGTTTACACAAGCCTACATAATCTGGTCCCTGTTACCTTCACACTTCACACTAGTTCACTCTCCTTCTCACCTGAGGTGCACCAGCCACACTGCCTTGTTTTGTTTTGTTTTGTTTTGTTTTGTTTTTAGTTTCGCTACCACCAAGTGTGTTCCTGAAGAAGGTCTCGTAGGAGGTATTCCCTGCACCTGAAAGAATCTGCTGCTGGGTCTGCAGAGAGCTAGTTTATCGATGTCATTCAGATCTGAGCTCAAACGTCACCTCTCTGATCACTTATAAGCCACTCTTTGTTGTGCTAGCTTATTTTCATTCTCCGTGGAGCCCTCTCAATATCTGTTATCTTTCTTACTTACAACTTTATCTACTTATCAACCCCCGCTAGAATCTAAGCTCCATGAGATCGTAGATGTCCACTTACAAAAGGGAAGCAGATATCATTCTCTCCTCACAGATTCCATTGCAAAAATGAGAAATACACCTAAATAACATCACTGAAAAGCAAAAAACACCATTTGATAGGCGCAAGTAGAGTTCAATGAGACATCTAAAATGATGGAAAAGTGATCTGCCCTGGGACTATCAGAAAATACTTCCTGAAATAAACAAGCAGTTTTACGATAATATTTAAAGTACTAGACTTTGAATATAGGCAACAGGAGGGAAGAAGTTTTGTTCTGGGTTGAAAGGTCAGCAGAAGAATTCCTAGTCTTGGAAAGGGCTACAAAACTGTTCCATGTTACCAAGAACAAAGCTCTCAGGAGGTCATAGTGAGAGTCACGGTTATGCAAAGTCCATGATTTGAACTGAGAATGTCCTTCATAAGGAAGAAGATGCACAGATGCACGGAAAAAGATCTGTTTCACATACATCCAAGGAAATGGCATAGTCCTGGCATCCATCAGAAGCTCCTCTAGGGGAGTAGTGAATATGTCTCGTGATCTAGAAAACAGTGTGCTAGTGAAGGATCTAAATAGTTCGTCCACTGAGTGAAGCGACTGTTGACAACTCTCAATTTTTGTTTACGATGTAGAATGGGAGGAACATGCCAATGAAAATAAAAATAAACCTTGGCAGTAGAAAAGAGGAAGAGAAGCAAAAAATTTGAGTTCCTAAGTGGATAATCAGCATATCTATTGTTTTAAGCAATAGCTGTGAAGCACCTGCTATATGCGGGGTGGGGGAGGTAATCTCTAGTAGTGAACGAGGCAGGTAAAGTCCTTGCCACAACAGGTATATTTTGGAGTGTAAAGACAAGAAATAAACATATAAATGAGTAAATATACAGTCTGTCCTATATTGGTGAGTGTGATTTCAACCTGTCTGACCAGGACCAGGTGTGTTCCCCACAGATCCCATGTGTAGCTCAAACTAGAATAATCAAAATTTCTATGAACATCTTTCCCAAACAAAGTTGGGAGAGTTGTTTTATAAATTTTTGCAACTTTTAAAAATTTGCCTCAAAATCTGATAAGAATCATTGCAATGCTTGAGATAATCCTATGGTGTATATATATATATATATATATATAGTTCACAATGAGATATTCAAGATCATTTCTAATTTCTCTTCAATCTGGCCCCTTTGCTACTGGCATGGGTATTGGACACATTCTAAGGGAATTTAAGAACGTTTATGTAACATTAGTCCATGTTTCAGATGAAGGACATGAAAAGTGACCACTCTTACAGTATTTCCTTGGTTCGTTCTACTGTACACTCTTGAATCAGATGGACTTTTGTTTTAAACTACAGCATTTCTCATATTCATATGTCTTCAATTTTGACTCTGGAGGTAGCATTCATGGGAAATGAGATTTTATCCTGAAGCTAATGAAGTACTCATTTAGAACACAAGAAGTTGGACCATGAACAATTGGATCTGAGGTAAAATGTGATTGTATTAAAACAGAAAAATCTATCTGAAGAACATTCTGGAAAATTATCAAGAACTTTTGACATGGAGGGTGAGTTGTGGAAAAGGATAAATGCATTTATCCCTATGAAAAAATTATTTCTGTCTTCTCCATCTTGATTTTTCTGATAATATACAGAGTTCTCATTGGACAATATGTTTAATAGCATCATAAAATTAGAAAACATCCTAATTTTCTCATTTCCCTGCTGTTTCTGCCTCGTTTTAAGCTAAACTTACTTCCAGTGTTGGTGGCATATATACTTTCCACGATTACTCACACTGAGAAATATGACACTGTATAGCTTCTCAGGGCGTGTATTTGCTCATGAGAGAGCCTGGAAAGAATAGATTCTCTTAAGCAAGAATAAAACATGTTTCTCCTCTGAAATCCTTTGACTTTTGTGATTCTTTAAAAGTATTTTCTTTCTTTTGTCCCCAAAATAGAATATTTAAACTATACTTAAGATGTGGAACATAAGGAATAGTGTGGAGGACCACAGGGGAAGGGAGGGAAAACTGAATGGGAAGAAATCAGAGAGGGAGAAAAACCATGAGAGACTCTTAACTACAGGAAACAAACTGAGGGCCGTTGAAGGGGAGGTGGGTGGGGGGTGGGGTAACAGGATGATGGGTATTAAGGAGGGCATGTGTTGTGATGAGCACTGGGTGTTATACGCAACTAATGAATCTTTGAACACTTAAAAAAAATTCCTCATCTTATAAAAAAAAGAATGTTACTAACTATAGAATTTATTGAAGCAGGACATAAAGCCATTATAGTTTATGGAACTCTATTTACTGTAGTTCACTCTGCAGAACAAGTATAGAGCAGTTCACAGTTTCCCCCTTCCTATTAACAATTCAATGGAAAAATATGCAATAAAAATTGAAATAATTAAGTGGGAACTATGACTGTGGAATTCAGATTTTAGAGGAAGATGTTTCTCCAGAAGGGCAGTGGGGATGGCAAGCACTTAATTCTCTATGGACAGGACTTAATGTCTTTTGCTGTCTTCATAAAGCTTTTTTTTTAAAGATTTTATTTATTGTATTTGAGAGAGAGAATGAGAGAGAGAGAGCACATGAGAGGGGGGAGGGTCAGAGGGAGAAGCAGACTCCCTGCTGAGCAGGGAGCCCGATGCAGGACTCGATCCCGGGACTCCAGGATCATGACCTGAGCCGAAGGCAGTCACTTAACCAACTGAGCCACCCAGGCGCCCTGCTGTCTTCAGAAAAGTTGAAGTTAAACCAATGGCTTCCATATTGCTACAGGGAACTACACTGAGAAATCACCAACTAATATTTGGAGGGGCCTTTGTAGCTCTGAGATATTCCAGAACTCATAATTAGCACTCCTACAGAAAAGTTCTAAACAAAGCCACACTTACTTGTTTGTGTTATTCTGCAAAGGCTTGTGATCTCCAAGGGCAGACACAACTGTTGTGGAAGAAAATGGCTACACGAATTACAAAGAAGTGTTAAGAAGCTTATATATGTAAAGCCAACGTGTTTCACTTATGACCATCATCTAGTATCACTGCGTGGGCAGTTGTAATAACAAATAAGTGAAAGAAAGAAAGGAAGAAAGGAAGAAAGGAAGAAAGGAAGAAAGGAAGAAAGGAAGAAAG
>NW_027397067.1:25147107-25163276 GCF_003265705.2 Callorhinus ursinus | reverse complement strand
GAAGGAAGGAAGGAAGGAAGGAAGGAAGGAAGGAAGGAAGGAAGGAAAGAAAGAAAGAAAGAAAGAAAGAAAGAAAGAAAGAAAGAAAAGAAAGAAAGAAAAGAAAGAAAGAAAGAAAGGAAAGAAAGAAAGAAAAGAAAGAAAGAAAGAAAAAGAAAAGAAAGAAAGAAAGAAAGAAAGAAGGAAGGAAGGAAGGAAAGAAAGAAAGAAAGAAAAAGAAAGAAAGAAAGAAAAAGAAAAAGAGGGCAAGGGAGAGAGACAGAGACAGAATAAGAACCACGTCAAGCTCACTGGCCCATGAAGATAACTTCTGTGAGTAAGTGAATATATTACAGGCGGCTATACAAAAGTGAACAAAGCTGCCCTGGAAATAGTGAGTTGTTACATTTGTTATCACCTTTGTGTTCAGGTCAATAATAAATGTATTTTCTCAGGGACAATGAGGTCTTGAGTTCTGGTATAGCAGAAAAGACAACAGACTTGGCATCAGAAGATCCATTTCAAAAATCTACCTTGGCCAATACCACTGTGCCTCTTGTTTTCTCAACTGTGAAATAAAGCTAATAAAGCTGCCTGGGATTCCTTCTCTCCCCCATCTCATTTATCCGGCTCCACTGCAATCACACTGTTGTTGCTTCGTCCTTTCTCGTCTGCTTTATATAATAGCCTCCTAACTGGACTCTGCATATTCTTCTAACATATTCTCCACCAACTTTCTAAAGCACAAATAGGAATATGCCACACCTTCCATTCTTCTACCCAAAGTTAAGATATTAGGAATTTTAATCATCCAAATAATAGTTATGTATTGATATGGAAAAAAACTCTTAATCGAGAGCTGACACCATATTAACTCTTAGAGACAGAATTTTCTTGCTTTGGAAAATGCGTTGTTGCCCTAAGATAGTAGTTCTCGTATTTTCTCGTATTATGAGCCCTTACACACTTAAAAAGTATTGAGGACCCCAATGGGCTATTATTTCTTTGTGTGATACCTATTCATCTTTACTGCATTCCAAATTAATCCTGAAAGCTTTTAAAAAACAAACAGTATAACCAAACATTCCATTACCTTGAGAAGGATGCTGTCATCTCATGTCTGTAGCACCTAGAAAACTCCACTTCACCCTCATGAGACAATGAAAATGAAAAGGCACATCATTTCTTAGTAATACAATGAAAATAGTTTTGACCTGGCAGAACCCCTGATGACCACATTTGCAGAATTGTTGCTGTGAGAGCAAAAGAATCCCAGGAATTCATAGGAATCTGGGGAGGGTGTCAGTCTTCCACAGGCCATGGAGTTAGTAGTCCTTCTGAGCACACTTCCCAAGATCTTAAAAGGCTAGAAAGCCCTCAAATGGCATAGGGGTTAGGTTTATGTATAACGATAATACATTGGAAATAACACAGTAACCAACAATAATTGGATGATGAAATAATTTTATGGTTAAGACAAATAAAATGCTAAAAATTATGGTTTCAACGAATACTTAATGTAAAGTAAAGCACAAATACATTAAGAGAATAAAATAAGACTTAAATGATTTAATTCATATAATAAATGTAATATATACCATATAAAATACAAAAGAAAATACACTAGAAGAACATATATTTCAAATTGATTTTCTCTGGATATAGGTTAATGAAAGATTTTTCTGTCTTTACAGTTTCCCATATTTATTTACATTTCTACAGTAAATGTATATCAGAAAATTTATAAAATCAGAAAATAACTTTTAAAAGTCTTTTCATGTTTTACTATTGTTTTGGGGTTATAATCCAAGCTGTTTAGCATTGCTCACCAGGCCACTGTGGTGGTTGACCATCTTCCCAGCCCAAACGTCTCCTCTGTATCCAAAATGCACCCATCTTTAACAATACTGGCCTGCTCAGAACTCAGGCCATGCTTCTTCATGACTCTACTTTTGCACACACTTCTCTGGATCTTGGAATCACTTATATCTTTTTCCATATGGTTAAACACTACCATTCAGTGCTTGGCTTGTCATTCTTTACCTCAAGAAATTTCTCCCCATGCTCCTATAGCAAACTTTGCATGTGTGCATTTGTGTGTCAAGTTTTCTCTTTTTCCTTCTAAATGGAGAACTCCTTACAGGCAGGGACTTTATTTTTGTTATTTTGTTTCCTGTTTGTTGTTTGGTTTTGGTTTTTGGCTGTGTGTTTTGCTAGAGCTAGCACTGAGAAGCGGATTCAGAGAGAGCACGGGGGAAGCTCAGAGAGGAACATGTTTCTCTGGAAAAGGTCTCCCAAGGGCTGCCTCTTCAACAATATTTGAAGTAATATGTTGCCATGCTTGTTGTTCAAACTGGTTCACAAAATGGATGAAGCAGTATGAGGATCCAGAAGTTGAGATATGTAGAGAAGGATTCAGGGGTTAGGCTTTTTAATGCATTTCTGATGAGACATTTTAGTGGTGTTCTCCCCTACACCCAACCATGGCTCACTTCCTCTGATCTTTAAACCCGGCAATGGTTTAAGAATGTATAAGTCCTCATGAAGGTTTCTTTTTTTAATAACTGGATAACAAATGAAGGAATGAGTGGTGAGGGAAATTTAAACTGTGATACATTATTGAAGCAAAGCGCATTGCAATAATATTCTACTGAAATAGACATTTATGAATAATAGATAGCTGGAGACATTCAGGTAGCTGCTGTATTGTGAATAAAATGGATCATCAAATGGAAGGAAGATGCACAGAGAGAAAAACACTATTTAAAGAAACACTGTGGCACAACTTCACATTCTGGGCCATAGTTGAAGTCGGCCAGGAAACCTCAGCTGGAGACCAACTAACCCAGCACAGAGCAGTCCAAATTTGGAGAGTCTAAGAGATAAAATTCAGAGTAGGAAGTAGTGTCAGAAACCAGAGGACTTTCTTAATGATCTTCACCATAATGAAGAAAACACTTTGGAGCATTGATCAAGCCCAGTGTGTCAATCTCAGATGCAAAAAGCAATGTGAAACAAATACATGTATTTGTTTATAGGGGATTTAAACTTTTAGCACCATCTTTAGTTATCAGAATAATGGTAACTTATTTCTTCAGTAAAATTTTAGATAACACAAGGTTTCATCCATTACATTCATGACTGGAAAGAAAATTCCAACCCATTGATTTAGAAGTCCATGATGAAAAATTTTAATATATATGTATTGAGCATAATAGTACAATTGTGGTTTTCCACTTCAACTTGTATCTGGGTCACTTAGCTACTTTGAATTTCAGTTGTTTTTTTTGTCCTGTAAGTTGAGGAGTTGTTATAGATGAACTGTAAGGTAACTTCCAAGTCTAAACCTACTCTATGATTCAATGATGGATTTAATCATTCTTAATTCCATTTTGTTCTGACATGTTAAGAATTTGACCTCTTGGGGGAGGAAAGATAATTTTCAAATACCATTAAATCTGATTTAAAACCACAGACTCCAAAGAATTTATAATATGTATGTAAAATAACCATATCTCTATCTTTAGTCAATTGTTCTTTTATACTGTTTGGCTGGTTGTTTCAATATGTAAGCCTAATGGGGTTAATTAAGGACCTCAAATATAATTTGAAAATGTTTACAGACAGCACATATTAGGTTGCCAATCCCATCTGTGGACATTGCTATATTAATGACACAATATTTGTTTTAGAGGTCATAGTATTATTTGCCAGGTTAAACATTTGTAATCTGGATCCAGCTTTAATATACCCTTTCAAAGAAAGCCACAGGCTGCTATACACTACATCAACAGTACTCTTCAATCGAATGGTCTGTCAGGATTACAGAGGCAACTAAGCCAACAATAACAGGCACCTTCCATGTGGATGCTAATTAGAATGTTGACATAGGAAAACCCCTTACTAGGGACAAGTCGGTGTTCAGTACTTGCAACCCAACATCAGGCTGAAGGCAAAGCTGTTAATAGAATTTGTCCCCAGAGTGACCAACGGCAGAGCAAAAAGAGCTTCAGCCCTTTTTGTACCCTGTGGTGGTGGTGAGTGTGTGGTGTAAACTCCTGGCTGCACACTGTCTTCTGATGACCACACAGTGGTTAATTTGTATTTCTCCTCTCAAATATCATTTTAAAGGTCACTCTTTTGTTTACTAAACTATACATAGGTAAGCAATATCAGAATAGAGACCTAAGTGTGCATTGCATTTGAGGTTCACTATCATCACACTTTTAAAATGATTTCAAGTATGTATTACTTTTATTGTACCTTCTATGGTATCCTAGATTTTTGTATTTATATAGTGTCTCACCCTTTTGAGCTTAGCATAATTGCATGTTCATCTCATTATATCATCCACATATTTAGCATTCCTATGATATAGGGAAGAGATGTTTTCAAAAAATTTACGATGATATAGACACAGAAAGAACTTGTCAAAGTTGAAAGATGAGGTAGCAGGATTCAATAGCAATAGCAACAATAACAACAAAAAGTAATGAAACAGAATATCAAAGGAGGTAAATGGTTTTTAGACTATGGCTACCGGATAACTTCTAAAATCTCAGAATCATAGCGTATAAAGACAACTGACCAACCAACCATTATTAGGTATCTGTGTTATGCCTGGGTGTATTTGCTACTTTTATAGTACATTATTATCCTACTTATATTGAAAAATTAATCTTACTTGGCTATTGCCGAAGAGTAGAGTGTAAAATGACTTTCCTCTTATAATTGTCATGAAGTAAGTTCTATCTTTCAATGTCTCTATGGTGACCAGGTACTAAGATGGTCCCAGATGATCCAAGTGTCTAGTCCCTTCCCCTTGAGTGTGCATTAGCCTAGTGACTTGTTTCTAATAAACAGGCTATTCCAAAAGTAGCAGAATGTCAGTTTTGTGATTAGATGACATGAGATAGTAACATCAAAGCCTTGATGAAGCTAGCTGCCATATGGACAAGCCATATGAAACTGAGGGTGGCCTCCAGCCAATGTCCAGTGAGAAACTGAGGCCCTTAGGTCAGCAACCCTCAAGGAACTGAATCTTGCCAACAACCACATAGGCTTGGAAGTGGATCTTTCCCTAGGAAAGCCTTCATATGAGACCACAGCCTAACTGATGACTTAATTGCAGCCTCTGGGAAACCCTGAAGGAGAGAATCCAGATAAGCTGTCTGTTGTTTTAAGCCACTAAGTTTGTGGTAGTTTGTTATGCATCATTAGATATCCAATACTGTCTCTGACTTAGAGAAAATGTGTTTCAGGTTTGAGATTTATAATTTACTTCAAAGGATGACTTGGCTTAATTGCTGGCACAGGATAACCCACAAGAATTTCACACCCAAAGGATATGCTAGTAAATAACCAGATACTAGAAATCACTGTTCATTTTAATGTCTGAATTAACTTCACAGCAATTATCTATTGTCAACACCACTATATGTTACATAAAATGCATTAAAATCTTCTTCATGTTAGCCACTCACAGAAGCTTTTTTCTGTATTGAAATATCTATTAAAGTAGAATATTTAACTTGGAAAAAATGATATTTCTTACCTGATTATAGCATATAAAAGTATAAGAATTAGCGATCAGATCAGTGAATTCATTCTGGGAATGTTATTTGTAGAAGTCAGTTTGTGTGTCATAATGTTGAACCTTAATCAAAACTATTTTAAAGGCAGGGCACCTGGATGGCTCTGTTGGTTAAGTGTCTGACTCTTGATTTTGGCTCAGGTCATGATCTCAGGCTTGTGAGATTGAGCTTCATGTGGGGCTCTGTGTTGGGTATGGAGCCTGCTTAAGATTCTCTCTCTCCCTCTCCCTCCGACCCTACCCCCTCCTTCTCTTAAAACAAAAAACAAAACAAGGCTTAAAAACTGCAGTGCAAGTCCATGGCACTGTTTGGAATAATGAGGTTACCAGAGCTATTAACTGCCATGTAACATAATATTCCTTAAATTTGGATCCAAATATAAATTCTGAAGCTTTACATCAATTCCCACATACTAATCTCAATATATAGTCATGAATTTGGAAAGTTAACGTTCATATTATTCACAGGATTTCTGACTTTACACTCTTGGATTGTATCAATGAACCACTATAACTTTTGTACATTAAGACCTCTTATTTTTAAAAAACCTGTTATTGCATCATACACGAGGACTCTTGATCATTTTATTATGCTAATTACACTTCCTTAAAATGAAGCCAGTTTCTTTATACCACCCATGACCTGCTCAAAATATTCCAGATGCACAGTATGAGAGTTTAGCCTCTTCCAGAACCCTATGTAAGGAGATGGCTTATTTTGCTAGACCATGGCTTTCCTACATGATGCCACCGACTTCATGCAGGGCAATGACCTTGGGAACAGATAAACTTAGAACCCATTGTGTGGCCTTGGGCAAAAAAGTCTCTTTACACTTTAGATTTCTGCTCTGTAGAACCACAAATAACAATAATCTTTGTTTTGAAGACTTAGAGTAAATGCACAGGAGGGAAAATTATTTTTTAAAACTCAGAACTGACTGTAAAAAAGCAAGTGTATAATTTCTTTCCAGATGACTCTATCTATATCTATCAATATGAAAACATGAAAAACTCAAGGGACAATTGCAGAGAGGAAAACAAAAAGCAATCTGAACTTTTCTGCACAAAGAAAATAATCGGAAATTTTGGCATAAAAGAGCACATAAGAAAGGAGATGGATGTGGGACAAGAGAGGAGGGACCAAAAACACAGTGCTTCAGTGACGAGGTGGGTGGCCATGGAGATGTGCAGGAAAATGCCAGGATCAAACAATTCCTCAGTAATGAGTATTATGAAGTGATGCAAGTGAATCTTATTGCCCCCAAACTTAATAGATTCTCTTGCACACACAAATTCCTACTGTGGATATTGTCTGGGGACCACATCTGGCCATGGGAGTTTGGGGAGGGAGGATGTTGGGGAAGAGAAGAGTTAATGGGATTCAGTGAGCCACATGGATGGGGATGGAAACTTGGAAGGAGACAGGGAGTTGGAGGAAGAACTGAAGGAGATCACAAACTACCTGCAATTTCGGGAGATGAAACACCCCCAGGGAATATAGGAGAGAGAGTTTAAATGTTTATAAATCTCAGAGAATACAGTGAGCCCCGGCTGACATCAATATTACTTAAAGATTTAAGATACCTGGAACAGAGGCCATTTCAGCACTTTGTTCTTCACCAAAACAAAAGCTGAGACGGTCTAGGGGAGTTTAGGAAATTACGTTCCCAGATTGTTGGAAATCATTCAGGCAAAATTAGAGAATTTGACTCACTAGAGAAATTCACCTGTTTGGATTTGAATCATTTCTAATCATTAGATAGATAAGTTAATTAATTCAATGTGGGGGAGTCCTATCACAATGCATACATATATCAGATCATCACATTATACACTTTAAACATTTTACAGTTTTATTTATCAACTATACCTCAACAAAATAATAAAGAAAATAAAAATCAATTATAATTATAATAGCTTATTATTCAGTTATACTCAGTATTATGTGTATACACACGTATAAGTATTAAGAACAAATTAAATGCACTGAAATTCTGTTATTAATACGTTTACTAGGGAATTTATAATAGTCTCCTCCATGTGGGCACTAGCTGTTTTCTCTCCTGGAATGGCTCCTTCTCTCACTCCCTCCTTTCAAATCCTGTCTTATATGTGAGGCCTCCCCCAGCTGCACTTTTTGAAATTGCAATGCTCACCTCCCCCAGCTGCACTTTTTGAAATTGCAATGCTCAACTTTGGAATTGCAATGGCTCACCCCACTGCCTGCTTTATTAATTGATTTATTAATTCTCCTCCAAAGCATTTATCACTTTCCAACATACCATGTGTGTTACTAATTTATTTATTTTTTGACAGTTTTGTCTCCATAGCATAAGGTTCATGACCTTGACACTTTTATTCTTTTCTCTTCAAGGTTGTTTCTCTAACAGTTAGTACAGTGCTTGTCACTAGTAAGCATTTGGTGACGATCTGTTGAATAAATAAATGAATTACTGAATCCTTAACTAGGAATAACATTAGGAAATAACATATCCTCTGTTCTATTAGCCCTATTTTTGAGTTAATGTTATAGGTTTGGAGTTGCTTGCTCACCTGGTATGACATCCTCTACCTTTTTTCCACTGCATTCATCACGTTTTTGAAATGAGGCTTTGCTACAACAGGACATTCTCATCATTTCCATTCATTTATTTTAAATTTACATTCACTTTTTTGTTTTTTAAAAAATTGTTCACAATTCTACCACCCATTAACTGTTGGCATCCACTTTTATTTTTTTTCAGAGATTTTCTTTCTTTCTTTATTTTAGAGAGAGAGCATACGTGCATGCACAGGAGTGCAGGGAGGGACAGAGGGGGAGGGAGAGGGACAAGCAGACTCTGGTGCTGAGCACAGAGCCCAACAGGCAGGGCTCCATCCCACAACCCTGAGATCACAACCTGAGCTGAAATCAAGAGTCCAATGCTCAACCAACAGAGCCACCCAGGTGCCCCTTAAATTCACATTTTAAAGGTAAAGCCTTTTTGAGGATATCGTTTTTAAAAAATATGTTGTATATATGGTGACAAAGTTATTTTTTTTTAACTGGGAGAATGGTTGTACTGCTCAAGTTTATCCATTTTATTTTAAAGATATTACAGGAGAATGTCCATGGCAGCAAACACGTCAGGGGTTTGCAGTATCAGTGAGGCTGTTTCTGTAGAACACCTGTGTGTTTTCTTCCTGTCCCGGGCAGATTCTCAGCTGCTGCCCCTGACGTCCTCTAAGCTATTGCTGCCCTCAGGTCTTTCACCTGGGAAGTTTTCTCCCTCTAAGACTACTCTGCTCCAGAGTCTCCCCCAGGCTCCTTCCCCTTCTATTATCAAGATTAGGGTAACACTACAGAAGCTTAAGCTTCAGGGACCCTCCCTAGCACAGGCCCCTTCCAAGACCCTGTTCCTAATTTTACATTTATAGTTTTTGTCATCTTTTTCTTTTATTTTTTAAAAAAGATTTATTTATTTATTTATTCATGAGAGACAGAGAGAGACAGACAGACAGCGGGAGAAGCAGGCTCCCAAGGAGCAGGGAGCCCGATGCGGGACTCGATCCCAGAACCCTGGGATCATGACCTGAGGCAAAGGCAGACGCTTAACCATCTGAGCCACCCAAATGCTCTTGTCGTCTTTTTCTTATACCCCCTCCACCTTCCTGTACACACATCAAATTGTGTAAGCTTCAGACCCCATGTTTTAGTCAACTCAGGCTACTAAAATAAAAATACCACATATTGGGTGGCCTAAACAAGATATTTATTTCTCACAGTTCTGGAGGCTGGGAAGTCTAAGATCAAGGAGCTGGTTGATTCAGTTGCTGGTAAGGTCCCTTTTCCTGGTTATGTCCTCACAAGGCAGAGAGAGAGAGAGAGCAAGAGTTCTGTGGGGTCTCTTTTTATAGGATCCTTAATCCCATTCATCAAATCTTCACGCTATGACCTAACACCTTCCAAAGGTCTATCTCCTAGTACAATCACATTGGGAATTAGGATTTCAGTTTATGAACTTTGGGTGGATGGGGGGCAGGGAACCCAAAATTCAGACCATAACACCTCTCAAAACCAACTCTGTCCTGCTATTGCACCATAGAACTTTGTAGGACCTAAAGAACTGATCATATGTTATCATAAATACTTATCTCTATGTGGATTGTATTTATGCAGATTATGACCTTCTTGAGTCCAGGGTTCGTGTCACATTATCTTTCTACCCTGAGCATGTGGCATGCAGCTGGGCACATAGTAGTGCCTCAGTAGGGTCCTAGGAAAATGATTTGCTGAGAAAGAAATAGCCTCAAAGTTCCATGATTCCATCTTACTACCTTCTCATCCTATGATACAGGGCTTCACATTTCCCTTCTGCCACCCATTCAGACGCTTTCTTTTGGTTAAGAACTGGCTTAGGAAAGAGTAGTCACATTTTTCACTTCACTCTTCAGGTCTGAGTTAAACTGTTTATATACTGAGAGGGAGGCCGGTGTCATGGAAAGCAGGATGAAATTCTTAGCTTTAGATCTAGAGAAACCACCTACTATTTGTACAACTCTGGAGGCATCACTTTCCATCTGTAAACTTCGGTTTCCTTATTTATAAAAGACAAACAAATAAGCAAACAAACAAACCAAAGGGGGTGAGAAGCCTGGGGGAGAGCAATATTTGACCTGTTAGGATCACAAGCTATTTGGTAATCAGATGAAATTATATATACGAAAAACCCTGACACAACATAAATGTAAAGTGTTAATATTATTTTGAAAAGTAGGGAGATAACTTTATTTATATAACTTAATTTATATGTAAACATGGATTAGCATTACTCTTTAGTTAAATGATTATGATTCCCCAAGTTCACAAATTTAAACTCCAGAATCATAAAATGATTCAAAGATCAAAAGAAAAAATACATAAATGCACTCATAATTAAAATGTCATAATAATAAAGTTTACTTGCTACTTTTGATTTCTCAGGGTTTAGAAACAAACAACTTGCTCAGCATATTTTGGCAGGACTTCTTTTTAAAAAACAAGAAGGTTAACTACCAAATTATGAGGACAGCAAATGGAAAAAAAACAACCGTAATGCTGCTAAATAAAGATATGAACACAAATTCTATATTGGAAATCAAACTAGTATGTTTTAAATTGAAGGTTGTGTGGGTTATTTTTTTTATTTTCTTCTTATATTGGATAATTTTTCCAAGAGTCTTATTATACTTAAAAAGGAGTTCCATTTTTTGGTTCTTTCCCCAAAAGTATGAGTATTTTTTTTAAAAAACTCTGTGATGTCTATTGACAGAGAAATAAATATGTTCTTCTATTTTAGTCTTATTTAAATACACGTGGTATTTAAGGTGTGATTCACACTAAAAATACATATTCCATGTTAAGAAATTGTATCTTCAGGATATAACATGTAGAAATGTAGTAAGAAACTTACAGTTACACAGTGTGTGTGAAATAATATTCCATGGCTATATAATTTTTAACTGAAGATATCCGTGTGTTCTTTGTCCACCAACTAGCAGGAAACATAAAGGGAATCATCTGCTGTGGGAGAAAGATAGATAACTCTTCTTAATAATTCAAATCTCTAAGATTTACTACAAGAATATCCCGGGGTTCTACCATTTTTTAGGGAAATCAAATTGATAAGTCCACTGCCAACACCACCCATACATTAGTATTTCTAAAGTTAGTTTGTTAAAAAATATGTATATCCCTCTTATTAGTAGTTTTCAAAAGATTTTACTAGTTGAAGTCAATGAGAAAAACAAATTGAAATAAAATATTAAAACAAAGCAAACAAAACCAAAGCACTGGCTTACAGAGCACAAAATTGCTATGCTAAGATAATTTAAGTCTCCTCAGGCTTCTTGGCCGACACTAGACAAGCACTCTAGTTCCTGTTCTTTCATTAGTTGACTTGACTTGGTTGAAACTCAAGGACATTGAGACTACCGGACTGAAATAATTTCTGGAGCTGGTGTGAATCACAGCCCCTCACAGAAGCGTCTCTGGGATTACTTTATGAATATGAACAGGTCACTTTGATACTCTGGTTCCAGGGTTGAGTGTATTTCTCTTTTCGCCTTCCTTAGGTCCCTTGGAGATGGAAGATATTTCCATTTCTGGTCCCTGGCTTCCAACCCCATGTTTTATATCTCTTTTTACTGAACCCATAGGCAAGTCAGCTTTCACCCAGCAACTCTTATTCCCTGGGCCTTCTCTTCTGCCAAACTTCCTGCTTTCCTCTTTGGCTTATTTGAAACACATTTTTAGCCAGTGCTTCTCAAATTATTAGACTGTAAAAAAAAAAAAAATGTTTACATGAGAAAAGAATTTCATGGTGAAATAAGTTTGAAAAAAAATGAAACATTTTACCAAAGAAGATACACAAACGACCAACAGGTACATGAAAAGTTGCTCAATACTACTGCCCATCAGGGAAATGCAAATAAAACCATAATAAAGTGTCACTTCACACTTGTTATAGGTCTGTTATCAAAAAAAAAATAGATAACAAATGCTAGCGAGGATGTGAAGAAAAGGGAACGCCTATACACTGTTGGTGGGGATGTAAACTGGTACGGCTACTGTGGAAAAGGGTATGGAAGTTCTTGAAGAAATTAAAAATAAAATTACCATATGATCTAGTAATCCCACTTCTGGGTATATGTATGAAAGAAATGAAATCATTATCTCAAAGAGATAACTGTATTCTCATGTTCATTACAACATTATTCACAAAAGCCATGGTATGAAAAATGTGATATACATATATATAGTGACCATTTTAACATTCACATTATAATAATGATGTATTAGATCTTTATTTAACAAAAAAGTGACAATTATTTTGCAATGATGCAGGAAAGAGAAGTGGTTCCATAACAGAAAGTCATTACATAGTGTTATATTAAAAAAAATAGAGGTAAACAGTAGTAATAACAGGAAAAAAAAAGTTAAAATGGTTTCCTCTGGATGCAGGATTCCACAATCTCTGTGGATGCTCTCTGTTTTCTGTTGGTTTGTTTGTTTGAATATAAACCTTTTTTTTTTAATTTTTTTATTGTTATGTTAATCACCATATATTACATCATTAGTTTTTGATGCAGTGTTCCATGATTCATTGTTTGTGCATAACACCCAGTGCTCCATGCAGAACGTGCCCTCCTCAATACCCATCACCAGGCTAACCCATCCCCCCAACCCCCTACCCTCTAGAACCCTCAGTTTGTTTTTCAGAGTCCATCATCTCTCATGGTTCGTCTCCCCCTCTGACATACTCCCCTTTTCTTCCTCTCCTGTTATCTTCTTCTTTTCCTTTTTTCTTATAATATGTTGCGTTATTTCTTTCAGAAGTACAGATCTGTGATTCAACAGTCTTGCACAATTCACAGCGCTCACCGTAGCACATACCCTCCCCAATGTCTATCACCCAGCCACCCCATCCCTCCCACCCCCAACCACTCCAGTAACACTCAGTTTGTTTCCTGAGATTAAGAATTCCTCATATCAGTGAGGTCATGTGATACATGTCTTTCTCTGATTGACTTATTTCACTCAGCATAACACCCTCCAGTTCCATCCACGTCGTTGCAAATGGCAAGATCTCATTCCTTTTGATGGCTGCATAATATTCCATTGTGTATATATACCACCTCTTCTTTATCCATTCATCTGTCGATGGGCATCTTGGTTCTTTCCACAGTTTGGCTATTGTGGACATTGCTGCTATAAACATTGGGGTACACGTACCCCTTCGGGTCCCTACATTTGTATCTTTGTGGTAAATACCCAGTAGTGCAATTGCTGGATCGAACGGTAGCTCTAATTTCAACTGTTTGAGGAACCTCCATACTGTTTTCCAGAGGGGTTGCACCAGCTTGCATTCCCACCAACAGTGTAGGAGGGTTCCCCTTTCTCCACAACCCCGCCAACATCTGTCGTTCCCTGACTTGTTAATTTTAGCCATTCTGACGGGTGTGAGGTGGTATCTCATTGAGGTTTTGATTTGGATTTCCCTGATGCCGAGCGATGTTGAGCACTTTTTCATGTGCCTGTTGGCCATTTGGATGTCTTCTTTGGAGAAATGTCTGTTCATGTCTTCTGCCCATTTCTTGATTGGATTATTTGTTCTTTGGGTGTTGAGTTTGATAAGTTCTTTATAGATTTTGGATACTAGCCCTTTATCTGATATGTCGTTTGCAAATATTTTCTCCCATTCTGTCGGTTGTCTTTTGGTTTTGTGGACTGTTTCTTTTGCTGTGCAAAAGCTTTTTATCTTGATGAAATCCCAATAGTTCATTTTTGCCCTGGCTTCCCGTGCCTTTGGCGATGTTTCTAGGAAGAAGTTGCTGCGGCTAAGGTCGAAAAGGTTGCTACCTGTGTTCTCCTTTAGGATTTGGATGGACTCCTGTCTCACGTTTAGGTCCTTCAACCATTTGGAGTCTATTTTTGTGTGAGGTGTAAGGAAATGGTCCAGTTTCATTCTTCTGCATGTGGCTGTCCAATTTTCCCAACACCATTTGTTGAAGAGACTGTCTTTTTGCCATTGGACATTCTTTCCTGCTTTGTCAAAAATAAGTTGACCATAGAGTTGAGGGTCCATTTCTGGGCTCTCTATTCTGTTCCATTGATCTATGCGTCTGTTTTTGTGCCAGTACCATACTGTCTTGATGATGACAGCTTTGTAATAGAGCTGGAAGTCCGGAATTGTGATGCCGCCAGCTTTGCTTTTCTTTTTCAGTATTCCTCTGGCTATTCGGGGTCTCTTCTGGTTCCATACAAATTTTAGGATTATTTGTTCCATTTCTTTGAAAAAAGTGGATGGTATTTTGATGGGGATTGCATTGAATGTGTAGATTGCTCTAGGTAGCATTGACATCTTCACAATGTTGATTCTCCCAATCCATGAGCATGGAACGTTTTTCCATTTCTTTGTGTCTTCTTCAATTTCTTTCATGAGTATTTTATAGTTTTCTGAGTACAGATCCTTTGCCTCTTTGGTTAGATTTATTCCTAGGTATCTAATGGTTTTGGGTGCAATTGTAAATGGGATAGACTCCTTGATTTGTCTCTCTTCTGTCTTCTTGTTGGTGTATAGGAATGCCACTGATTTCTGTGCATTGATTTTATATCCTGCCACTTGACTGAATTCCTGTATGAGTTCTAGGAGTTTTGGGGTGGAGTCTTTTGGGTTTTCGACATAAAGTATCATATCATCTGCAAAGAGTGAGAGTTTGACTTCCTCTTTGCCGATTTGGATGCCTTTGATTTCTTTTTGTTGTCTGATTGCTGTGGCTAGGACTTCTAATACTATGTTGAATAGCAGTGGTGATAGTGGACATCCCTGCCGCGTTCCTGACCTTAGGGGAAAGGCTCTCAGCCTTTCCCCATTGAGAATGATACTCGCTGTAGGTTTTTCATAGATGGCTTTTATGATATTGAGGTATGTACCCTCTATCCCTATACTCTGAAGAGTTTTGATCAAGAAAGGATGTTGTACTTTGTCAAATGCTTTTTCTGCATCTATTGAGAGGATCATATGATTCTTGTTCTTTCTTTTGTTAATGTATTGTATCACGTTGATTGATTTGCGGATGTTGAACCAGCCTTGCAGCCCAGGAATAAATCCCACTTGGTCATGGTGAATAATCCTTTTAATGTACTGTTGGATCCTATTGGCTAGTATTTTGGTGAGAATTTTTGCATCCATGTTCATCAAGGATATTGGTCTGTAATTCTCCTTTTTGATGGGGTCTTTGTCTGGTTTTGGGATCAAGGTAATGGTGGCCTCATAAAATGAGTTTGGAAGTTTCCCTTCCATTTCTATTTTTTGGAACAGTTTCAGGAGAATAGGTATTAATTCTTCTTGAAATGTCTGATAGAATTCCCCTGGGAAGCCATCTGGCCCTGGGCTTTTGTTTCTTGGGAGATTTTTGATGACTGTTTCAATTTCCTTAGTGGTTATAGGTCTGTTCAGGTTTTCTATTTCTTCCTGGTTCAATTTTGGTAGTTGATACATCTCTAGGAATGCACCCATTTCTTCCAGGTTATCTAATTTGCTGGCATAGAGTTGCTCATAATATGTTCTTATAATTGTTTGTATTTCTTTGGTGTTGGTTGTGATCTCTCCTCTTTCATTCATGATTTTGTTGATTTGGGTCATTTCTCTTTTCTTTTTGATCAGTCTGGCCAGGGGTTTATCAATCTTGTTAATTCTTTCAAAGAACCAGCTCCTAGTTTCGTTGATCTGTTCTACTGTTCTTTTGGTTTCTAGTTCATTGATTTCTGCTCTGATCTTTATGATTTCTCTTCTCCTGCTGGGTTTAGGCTTTATTTGCTGTTCTTTCTCCAGCTCCTTTAGGTGTAGGGTTAGGTTGTGTATTTGAGACCTTTCTTGTTTCTTGAGAAAGGCTTGTATTGCTATATATTTTCCTCTCAGGACTGCCTTTGCTGTATCCCAAAGATTTTGAACAGTTGTGTTTTCATTTTCATTGGTTTTTATGAATTTTTTTAATTCTTCTTTAATTTCTTGGTTGACCCATTCATTCTTTAGTAGGATGCTCTTTAGCCTCCATGTATTTGAGTTCTTTCCGA
>NW_027397067.1:25056738-25137107 GCF_003265705.2 Callorhinus ursinus | reverse complement strand
TCTCCTGTTGAGTTCGTAGGTGTTCAGAATGGTTTGATCCCTATTCAGCTGAATTCCTGAGACCAGACGAAATCTAGGTCTCCTACTCCTCCGCCATCTTGCTCCGCCCCCCGAATATAAACCTTTTAATAGGGGTGCCTGGGTAGCTCAGTCGTTAAGCGTCTGCCTTTGGCTCAGGTCATGATCCCAGGGTCCTGGGAAAGAGTCCCGCATCAGGCTCCCTGCTTGGCAGGAAGCCTGCTTCTCCCTCTCCCACTCCCCCTGCTTGTGTTCCCTCTCTCGTTGTGTCTCTCTCTGTCAAATAAATAAATCTTTAAAAAATAAAAATAAAAAATAAAAAATAAACCTTTTGAAATGTTTGCCTTTTCAATCAAATGCCTATATCTGATAAAAATAAAAAATTCTTTTAAAAGTCTATAAAACTTCAACATACAGTCACTGTAGCTAACTGTTAAATTAATGGAACAGACAGTGCAGACAATTAGCCATGGAGAACTCAGAGGGTTTACAGCCCTGGTGTCATGAAAATAGATTTGTAGACAGCAAACAATGAGAAGTTCCCTGTGGCAAGATCCGAGGGTGTTGTTGGGGAAGACTAGCTACAGAGCAGGTAGTGATGAACCTTGAAGATCATGGTTAGTTGCTGGATTCTACACTGTGGTCAGTAAATGCCTAGCTGGGCTTGTAAAGAGAGGAGAAAGAAAATTAAATTTACTTTTTAGAAAGATATCTGGCACCAAACTATAGAAGAGAAAGAATCTGGAAATGCATAATAATAAATAGCTGCTGCAGGAGTTTTGAGACATGATGAGAGTCACAGAGACAGTGGAAACAGAGAGAGATCCAATTCAGGAAATATTTCTAAGATAAAATCAGTAACACTTCATGAAAAATTGGATGTGGAGCATGAGGGACATAGTCCTGGGTAATTCCAAGCTTTCTAACAAGGGAAGTTCAGAAGCCAGTGACCCATAGATTAGTGAGACTAGAAAAAGAAGACCATTCTACTGCTGAGGATCTCTGAAAGAATCAACAGAACATGTGTTTCTCTGGAGAAGTTGGCATACCCGCAGGGTTGGCATGGGCTCATACCTTACAGGGTGAGAAACTTAGATGCGCTAAAAGTAATTTTCTTTGTTTCTCCATAATGGAAGTCACCTTTGTTCATAAGACTTCAATTCCAGTTGAAATAGAAAATGTAACCTTGCTATTTTAATGTAACTCAGTTGGGCCCAGGTAGATCTCAGTCAACTTTGGGTAACTATTTGGACTCTTGGATTTCTTTAGTTTCCTCTTCTCTTTTTATTACTGGGAGAAGGTTCTTGATTCAGGATACCTAGTGAGGAAGCAGAGAGGTAGATGTGGTGACTTGTAAATTTCCTGGCACCGAGGGAACCGTGTCCATTCCATGGTCCTTTCATGTCCTTGGTGGCCTCAGCTTGTCCCCGCTGTCTTGCACAGTGACCTCAATCCCTAGTGCATTTGCTGCCAATGCCCATGGTCTACAGCCCCCACTTCTTAGAGCCACATGTTATTCATCTTCCGCTCCCCCAATGAATGGTCACTTCTTCTCTACAGGCCCTCAAAGCTATTTCCACACCTTGCTCAAAGGGTTTTTGAATTCTCCAGTGTTTTCCCTACAGCGTAGGCTGAAATTCGTAAGCACACACTGCAGATACCTCCCACAGACTTAGCAACTCTGGCAACCATGTTGAACTCTAGACTTCCCTTTTAAAAATCGATATATATATATATAGAAAAAAAAACCACTTTTCTCTCTTAAACTATCAGAATTTTTCTTTATTTTTCTCTGATTGAACAAAACTTATATCTTAAGGATTTACGAGCTCTTGTTTGTTCTAGCTATGGAGTTGTTTATGCATATTGCATGGCTACTAAAAAACACTGTTATGTTTTCAGTGCAAAATTATTAATTGTTAATTTTTGTATTTAGGTCACATGGATCCATACTCACTTTACTAATCCACTGAGCTGATGTTTTTACTGCAATTTGCAGTATATATTCTCTCTATATATATACATATATCTATCAATATAGATGCATATATAGCTAAACAAATAACTTTCATTGATATCCTTCAGTGGGGATGGGAAGGCCACAGGGTACATGAATCTGACAAATGGAGGCCATGTCAAGACTATGGATATCAATAAAATGCACTAAGGACCAAGATTAATGGTTAAAACTTAGAGAACAGATGTTCACCATACTAAAGGTCAGCAAGAACAAATGATGGCACACCTATCAGATACTCCACTCATAGTTATTTTAGGACACATCGTGATTCCACTTTTTACTCCCTGGTGAAGGGAAATAGAAGGAAGTTTGGTGGAGAATTCAGAGTGGACTAAGTAGTTACAAAAAGCAGACAGTTAAAAATTGGTCATAAAAATAATTTTAATTTTTTCAAAAAGTAAAAATCATATGCATATTCTTCTAACCAAAAATACATATATATACACAATAGGAAGTAATAGCAAAATGAGATAAAACCTACAATACACAACCGTCTACTTGGAAACTTAAAAGAAAATGTTTTCTTGGGCGCCTGGGTGGCTCAGATGGTTAAGCGTCTGCCTTTGGCTCAGGTCATGATCCCAGGGTCCTGGGATCGAGTCCCACATTGGGCTCCTTGCTCAGCAGGGAGTCTGCTTCTTCCTCTCCCTCTGCCTCTCCCCCTGCTTGTTCTCTGTCTCTCTCGCAAATGAATAAATAAAATCTTTAAAAAAAAAAAGAAAATGTTTTCTTAAATAATTCATGAGTGAGAAAATAAACTGAAAAATGTATCAAAAATGTATCGAGCTTGACAATAATGAAAATTCTACATTTCAAAACCTAGCAGACATAACAAACTAAGATTAACTTAATAGCTTCAATCAATCACATAAACAAGTGAAGCATAAAAATTCAACTACAGGATTGAGAAAAATAACAACAAAATGAACCCAAAGCACAGAAGAAAAATGTGAAGATAAAAAGAGAATTACTTAAAAAGCAGTAAAAATATAATAATTCTAAGACTTGTTGAAAATGCCAAAATGTTAAAAATGTAGATAGCCTACACAAATATAGTTACACAGGTACATAAAATACACATGCTGAATGAGTAATCACAGATCCTCGGGGAATAAAGGAAGTATACGATATTGTCTTGCTTAAAGTTATGCAATCACATTTGAAAATCAAAGTGAATTTTTTCTACAAAATCTACCTGAGAAGAGCTAGAAAATGGAAAGATGGAACAGCTGCAGAAAAAGTACTGAAAGACCTGTTCCACACTCAAAACATAACAGGTCCAAATGGCAAAATATATAATTCCTACCAAAGCTTTATTCACATCATTTCAGAGTATGCAAGAAGGGAAAACGTTCACAGTTTTTTCATAAATCCAGTACCACATTGGCACGAAAAGCAATTAAAATATAGCAAAGTCAGTTTTATGTCATAAAAATTTAGCAAGTTCTGCATGAAAACAATACTAAAAGAACTGCAAAAAATAATGAAAAAACTGGGAAAAGAGCAATTTTTAATAGGCATTCCAGACAAGGAGCTAATATATTTAATAATCAAGAGGTTATTCAAATGTGGAAGCAAAAAACCAACAAGCAAATGCGAAAACAGATAATCATTTGAGATTACTTTCAATTAATGTTAAAAACTACCCACAATATGAAAAATACAAATTAAACTATAATGAGGTATCATTTTTTTCTGATCAAATATGCAAAAACTGAAAATTATTGACAAAAATAGTATTTTGCAATGTGTGGATATGAATTAGAGATAAAATAAGCAGTATCCATTAATATTTTTAGTGTATTTTCCCTCTGATTTAATAATTTTACTTTTATACATTCAACCTATAGATAAATGCACAGCATGCATTTCAAAATTCATCTTAGCATTTTTATAGTAACAAAAATCAGAAACAACTGAAATATCCAGCAATAAGTTAAAATCTGTAAACTCATAAATGTGTACATTTTATACTCATTAAAAGCAATGAGTCAGGACTGTGTTATTGGTGGGGACTTATTTCCCAAATATATTAAAAGAGAAAAAACAAGATGCAAAACAGTCTGCACATGTTATTGCTTGTGCCAGAAATGGACAACACACACACATACACACATTCTTTAATTTGCATCGAATGTCTGTAAGATGAAACACAAGTAACTGGCAAGGACCATTGCCTCTGAGGAATTACTTTGTATTGCTTAATTTTGTTCCTTGTGTACATGAATTACCTCTTTAAGCAAAGAAAAAAGGAAAGAAAGAAGGAAGGAAGGAAGGAAGCAAGGAAGCAAGGAAGGAAGGAAAGAAGTAGCCACTGGAGGAAGGCAATGAGTTAAGTTCGAGACCTGCTAAATGCGTGCTACCTCCGGGGATACATTTTCAGTCAGCAGATGCAATTCCTGTCTAGTGAATGAGAAAGAAGAGACTAGAGTTGAAAAATTCATGATTTTTCTCAGTGTAGGAGAATTTGGAGGAATGGGTAAGATCATCTTGAGAGACAATAGAAGAATTAACACAGGAAATGTGAGACACGCAGCAATTAAACAGCACTCAGAGGAAGAGAGACCAACAAATGTCACAGACGAATGGCCAGAGGAAGGGAAACCCAGTAAGAGGGAAGGAGTTTCAGTAAGAAAACACACACCCTTCCACATGATCTCATGCCACTGAGAAAACCACATGGTGTACTATATGAACAGTGAGTGGAACCCAGACCAGACATCCTTTTGTTCATTTGTTAAATACAACACATCAATGCTTATGTGCACACAGGAAATACTACATTTTGAATTGGTGAAGTAGGCCGTATGCCTATTTATCATAATTATTATTTTTGCTTTGTAGGGGACTAACAAAGTGTCCTACAAAAACCTAGCATTTGGTCTCATGAATCAAAGGGTGAATTAATTTACAGTGTATGGCGTGATATAGGATACCAGGAGGTAGCTGTTGGGCAAATGTTGAATAAGTACAATTGGTTTGTCAGTCTCAGCATACAAAATGTTAATAGTTCAATAATTATAATATATCCCGCATCCATAAATTAAATCAAGCGGCTATTAAGTTGAAAATTAATCAGCTATGAGAGAAGGTCCCACTTATATCCTTTCTCTTACCTAATTGTAAGCAGTGAATTTAAGACGTGTGAATTTTCCAGATGTGGTGCAGGAAGGCTTGGGGAAGGGGAAAGGGAGGCTGGGATTCAGGGAGGGGCTGTTCCTGCCTCCACCCCATGGTGTCACACAGATAAGCATGGGATTCACAAAGAAAGAATACACTCAATTGAGCAATTTCTAATTTCCATATTAAAAATGATTTAAGATGACATCTAATAAGTAGCTATTATAAAGGAAAGGAGGCACTTTGGCAGACGTTTTGGCAGTTTCTTACAAAAGTAAACATATTCTCACCATATGACCCAGTAATCATTCTCCAAGGTATTTGAGTTGAAAACTTACGTCCACTTAAAAGCCTGCCCACAAATGTTTGTAGCAGCTTTGTTCATAATTGCCAAAACTTGGAAGCAACCAACAGATCCTTCACTAGGTGACAGAGACAACCTTAACAAGGACCTGAAAGCTGTCCCTTTAAAATGGAATCATTAGGAAAGATAGCAGTTAGAGTGCCTGGGTGGCTTAGTCAGTGAACCGTGTCTGCCTTTGGCTCAGGTCATGGTCCTGGGGTCCTGGGATCCCAGTAGGGATCTCAGCAGGGAGTCTGCTTCTCCCTCTCCCTCTGCCCCGCCCCCCCACTCGTGCTCTCTCCCTCTCTCTCTCTCAAATAAGTAAATAAAATCTTTTAAAAAAAAAAGAAAGAAAGATAGCGATCAATCAAAATACTTGGAATATGTAGAACCTGACATCACTGTTGAGCCTCTAAGGGTGAAAAGAATATATTTTTTTCTTTTTATATCTTTGGGCAATTTTAAGAAATATTTGTTCTTTTATTTGTTAGTTTGTGTTTGAAGAGCTTGATTTTGGACACTTTGGATACCTTACAATTGACTACATGTCAGGTAGATGTGGACACAAATGATTTGTACAAAAGTGTTTCTTTTTGTATACTTCCTTTGTATCACTGTTTTTATTCTTACATAACCAAAATACACCATAGGTCATGAGTTCAAACAAAGTCACAACCCATTTATAGTTTCCCCCGACGATGCCCACTGTAAATTAACCCAGTCATTGATTGGCTTTCCAGTTTTAGAACTCACTTCAGCTTTGCTGAATGTTAGGAGAGATGTTGAGCTTTGTGTGTTGGGCACAGTTGGATGTCAGTGAAACATGACTTCCTCAGAGGGGAAAAGAGCTTTTGACCATAAGATAACTCTTACCAAAGTTTTGATGAGTTAAGTGTAAATGAATCAGAAACGTATTATATTTCCCTTGAAGTACTCAAGGATTTAAAAATTAAGGAGCAAACAGCTTGGCAAAATGTGTTAGGAGACTTTGCCAAACCCAAACATTAAAAAAAATAGTCTGGGTATTTTCAGAATTCTAACTGCCACCAGTTTTACCTATAACTAATTGTTAGAGTTTGACATCAAATCGTGGAATCAGATAGAAAATTCTGAGGAAAAGTAGGTTACTACCTCATTGCCACTTATTAGTGTTTTCTATAATTAGTTCCTAATTTTAATGTACAATTTAAATCTACATTCAAAGCAAAAATTTTTATTCCACCTGGGTTCACATGTTGCCTCCTCTAGTTAGTTACTAGCTGTTTGACCTTGAACAAGTAACTTAAACTCTCTGTGTCTCAGAGTCCTTATCTTTAAAATGAACATTGTTGTGATGAGCACTGGGTGTTATATGTAAGTGATGAATCACTAAGTTCTTCTCCTGAAACTAATATCACACTATATGTTAACTAACTGGAATTTAAGTAAAAACTTGAAACAAAAGAAGAAAGAAAAATGAACACAATTATATAGTATTACCTTTATATATAATATATTTAAGACCCCTAAGCAGGACCAGGGACATAATATGTGCTCAATAAATATCAATAATTAGATGGTACAACTGCTTTGGTTCCCAAAGATAAGCCACTTATAAATAACTTTGCTTCCCTGATCCCTCCTGGAGTTGGAGGACTCAAATATCCAGATTCTAGTTATGGTATTTGGCTTCAAGCCCCTACCCAGTTTTGCTTATGAACTCTCTCTTTCCTTCTCTCCTCTCTATAGTTCTCCTGTGAGGTTTCTCTTACATCCCATCTGCAAAGGAGTTGTGGTCACTAGATCTGTATGGGCAGTTGGGACCATGTTTTATTTTTCTGCTCCTGTGGTCCCAAGATTTACAACATGAGAGTAACTTCATCCCTGGTTCCCTCTGGTGCTCTTTCTGGGGAAGAGAGGTGCCATCATAAGACATTCCTACCTCCTGCATATACCCCCAGCCCAACCCTTGACATCACCGGTAGAAGCACTGATACCAGAAAGGTCATAATCTCAATTTGAGGGATAGCAGTTCCCTGAGATCGTGCTCAAAACTAGTCTTTTGTCATTCATGCATTTATTTATCCAATATATACTGAGAAAGCATGACTATTTGATCACTCAGAGGAACCAGCCTGACAAGTTGACTGGTTTGCCCATCCAGTTGCCTAGCTAGTCAGGGACCTGAGTGAAAGCACTGTCACTCCCATCTCCTCTCCTTTTAGGCTCTGAAATTCTTTGTTTCATTCTTAGTCCATATGCTTTGTCTAATGAACAAGAAAAAATGGAACTCTAGCTTATATTGCAAACTGTGTATCTGAGTTTATCTACCATTATGTTACGTGTTCTACTATTTTTTCAATCACTGCAAGCAATTTGTTCCTCTTTCCCCATATCCAGATTGTGCTCAGTGCTGTCAAAGGGAGTGGAGGGAAGGACATGGAACCTCAATGATTTTGTAATGAGTTTCCTTCCCATCAACCTTCAACACACACACACACACACACACACGCATGTACACAATTAGTATACATTCATTTCATTCCATGAATACTTATCAGGCACTTAATAGTGCCAGGCAGTATTCTAGGCATTGAGAAAGCAGCAGTGAACAAAACAAAGAAACTCTTGGAATGTTCATTCTAGAAGGGGAGGGAGAACAGACACAAATGTAATGATATCATTTGTCTTATGACTATAAGTATTACAAAGAAAAATAAGTCTGAGAAGATGGGGATGGTCACCATCACACACTACACTATCACTACACTACACTGCTATTCTTTGTTTATAGGATAATTTTTTGTCACTATTAACCTAGAGGCTTTCATTCTGCCCAGAGATAGAACTGTGAGCGATGACACATGAGTGACTCATATTCAAATGTTTTCCTTTTATGAATGATGAAACTGTAGTTCATGACAACAAATAAGCATTTCAGTTCCATTTGAACTATATATATATATGTGTATATATATATATATATATATATATATATATACACTTTCCTAGTGTAATTTAAATGCTGAAGAGTCCTAATTTTAGTGCCCTGAGAGTCTGAAAATTGGCCTCAACTCTCCTGAGTTTTTTCACCCAGGGTACATGAATGTTTGTAAGGAAACTCCAGCTGACCCACTTGATACACCATAGTCCCCAAGTTCCAAGGCAGGAATTTCACAAATGTTTGTGATTAAATAAAGGGAGGGAGCAAGTGACAAATGTCAGTTGGAAGTTGTCAACTCTTCTAGAAGAAAAAAATCTTCTATTAATGAAGAAATGATGTATATCAGTTGATTAATAGAAATGCTTTTTAAATTCTAGTGACATAAATCTAACTAAGAAATTTTAACAAAGAATTTACAAAGATTTACAAAAAAAGGTCCAAGAAGAATTGTATTATTAACCAGGATAATTTGTTCTGTAAACTTTGCAAAGTCACTCTTTGTACATGCTGTTTCATTGGCCTGGAATGCCCTTCCCTTTAATTAGTGAAACTCTTACTGTTTACAATTCATTTTATGATCTACCTCTGCCTCTGTTAGCGCATCCATGTAGATTTCAGTGCAGTTCTGTGTTCCCATCAAACACTAAGATTTCCTCTGTTGCTGATTTTTTAACCAGAAATGTAACAACTCAAACCTGACTCTCATTTCCTTTTTTCATGGTTGGTGGAAGTTTGTCCTGAAACCTGTCTGTTTCTCAGTTATGTGAAAAGGGAGGCTTATTCAGGAGTCACCAATGTTTCCAGGCAAATTTGGAAGTTATAGGATCAGAAATTATGATCACCATTGTTAGACTGGGGTGTAGGTTGAAATATAATATGATCTTTAGGTTAAGATCACACATTCACTATAGAAGCAATGAATCAAATGGAGATTGTTGAATTCATACATGCATGCTTACAATTGTGCATTCAAGCATGGTATTAAGCAGAATAAAGAGTTATTATAACTTCTTAAAAATTATCTAAACACATGATATAGGAGAGTAGAATTGCCTGCCATTAAAGATTTTGAGAATTTTGGTCAGAATTCTCATGGAAAATCTGAGAGCATTGAACTGAGATGAGACATCTATAATAAAAACATAAAATAATGTTTTAATGGTTTTCTCAAGATGAAAGAGAAGATTGCTCTTCCAGGCTTCTAATAGTTTTGCTCACTGGCAGGATTTTTACTAAGAATCTTATAAGTCAGTTTCAATACTTGCCCGTAAAAAGAAAGAAATAGAAATTATGACTTAATTTTCATTATTCCCTTCTGAGATATTTGGCTAAAGTTGAACCATATTATAAAGTATTTAGTGATTTTTATTATTATTTTTTAATTAAGGTGACTATAAAGTATTGAGATTTAATTAATCAGCTCTGTGACGTTGGAGAATCCAAATTGTTGATTTAGCCACTTGTATTTAAGATTATATAATTCCTTTCCTCCCTAACTTTGTACAATTACTAATTAAAAATTTGATTTTTTCAAAATAAACTGAAAATGCTCATAAAATAAATTATAAGGTCTTCTCTTGATAAAACATGAGCATAAATATTACCACAAAACTCTGGATTTAAAAACTTCTGAAAATACACCTTTCTTTGGTCTGGCTTTTTTCAGTCAGTATAATTATTTTGAGATTCATCATTGTGTGTTTATCATGTACAGCATAACTCCATGTATAAAACCTTAGTAAAATACACACAGAAAACCAGTTAGTGGTGCCTGGGATCAAGGAGAGGGGCTGAGGAAGCCAGGACAAAAGACCATGGGAAAGTTTGGGAGTAATGGAGACATTCTGTTCCTTGTCTTTTTGTGCTGATAGTTTCAGAGGTACACACATATGCCAAAACTTATCCAGTTGTATAATTTAAATATGGGGAGTTTATTGTATGCTAATGATAGCTCAAAAGAGCTGTTTAAAACTCATGAAAATAAGCTTTTCACATTCTTATTTTGTAAGATCAATCACTCTCGTACTTCTTAAAATTCAAGTCTATTAAATTCATTAATTATATCATATTTTCAAAGATTTTCCCTTCCAGAGTCTATGAAAACAAGAGAAAAAATTTTCAAAACTTTCACTAAACCATACACAAGCACATACACATCCAGATGATAAAACCTCAGTCTGATTTTTGACTTATTGTTAAGAATTAATAAAGCTGAAAATAATGACTTATGTTCTTCAAAAAGGCATAATAACCCTCCACATCTGAAATTCATCATTATGTGGTCAAGTTCTAGTGCTTGTGATATTTGGGGCCACCTGGCTCTGTTCAAGTCCCTTCTATGAAAACACTGTGAAAGTCAAAACTAGGAGAGACCAATGGCTAACTAACTAGGTATCAGAATGTTCTCTGTGAATATCAGCTTTTATGAGATATCAGTTCTCTGACACTATCAAACTTAATCAATAAGTAGCTTAGTTAATCAGTAATTAGCTTATAATCCAATAATAACAAAATAAACAAAATCTTGGATTATCTTGATATGCATTGGTTTTACCATTAAAAATATATCAATTCATACATTAAATATAAAATTTAAAATATAGTTAAATATATTTTTATTAGTACCAATAGCATATTATGGTAATACTAACATGTCTTATTGAAAAAATTGTTGTATGGTCTTAACACAGGCAGTTTTGGTTAGTGGATGCTTCTGGTCAACAGAATTTCTTGATTCTCTGTTTTGAAGGGCCCCTCATGCCCTGGATGCAGCCCACCCTCACAGCCTCAGCTCCTGCCTCTGTCTCACGGGACCCTTGCTTCAACCTTATGGTGCTACGTGCAGTTTCTCAAATGTACTCGGGAATTTTCTACTTCTATCTCTTTCCTATACTGTCTTCTATCTCAAGCCACCAAGTGCATCTGAAAAAAGCAGTTTTCAAGCACCAGATTTAAATGTTGAATGAAATAATTTAAGAAAAAAAAAATAGGATCCAGTGGCTCTTATTAAGTAATCGTGCAATAAATGGTAGTTAAGTAACATTTTTAACTGTACGTTCTCAGCTTTTAAATAGCAACAGAATTATCATATTATATTTAGTAATACACTTTATTTTTTTTAGAGTATTTAACAACCTATTAGACTCTATCCTCGTGAAGTGCAGGGACAGACTGCATCTTACATGTGTCCTTGATGGCTCACTGCACTATGCCTGCACCTGGACACTTAATATATAGTAGCTGAATCCAGTTGCCTTGACATTTAAACAAGGGTTTGAAGATATTCAGTGACTCCTAGGGCATATCCTCTTGGTGGAATATAAAATATTAAGTCTTCTACTCTAGCTTTCCTCTTTTGTTGCAAGCAGGTAATTAACCCAAGAATAAGAGTATGAAGAAGCTGAGATGCATTTGCACACTTGGAGAACAACATGCATCCCTTTTAGTCTGGCTCTATCAATCCCAAGATTTCCTGGGTCAGGTGTGGAATTTGCCAATTGATCATATTTTAGACAATGCTTTAAGTACACTGCAATGTGATATCAAGGGCCAATTTAAATTAGTATATAACAAAGTTAGACTTTGGATTTCAAAAAATCAGCAAGACTAAAATATTGAATCAGTGTAGGGTTGTTTGGGGGAAGAGCAGGGGAATGTTAATCTGAGGATTTTCTGAATATATGCATTTCTCCAATTTTCCTCAAAGAAGAAAGTATAACACGGATGTTCTGTTTTGAAATTTCTTATGGTCTTATAATATTTCAACATTTATTCAATATTAATATCTGTCGACCAATCTGTTGATCTATCTATATAAAACTTGGTCTCTACTGCACTTTGTTATCCAGTGGAAGAAAGAGACCAAGAAATTAACTATCAAATTGATAAAATAGGAATAAAGTGTGCTATGAGGAAAAAATAAACAAGATCAGAGGTAGAAAATAGGCAGGGGCAACTCAACTTTAGACAGTATGGCCAGGGATGGAACCTTTAAAGAGGCACTGTTTATTTTTTTTAAGATTTTATTTATTTATTTGAGAGAGAGAGAGCACTCACAAGCTGGGGGGGATGGAGGGGAGAGGAAGAGGGAGGGGCAGAGGGAGAGGGAGGAGAAGGGGGAGACGGAGGGGCAGGGGAGAGGGAGGGGCAGAGGGAGAGGGAGAAGCAGACTCCCTGCTGAGCAGGGAGCCAGTTGCAGGGCTCAGTCCCAGGACCATGAGATCATGACCTGAGCCCTGAGCCAAAGGTAGCCGCTTAACTGACTGAGCCACCCAGGCGCCCCTAAAGAGGTACTGTTTAAATGGAGTTTTGAATGATGAAAGGTAATTCATGTAAAAGTCTAGGGAAGAGAGTTCTAGGCAGAGATGAAGAATAGGTCTAGAATTGAGGATGGAAAGTCCTGAAACAACTTTGTGGACTCTTGTTAGCTTAGGCTGCCCTGTGAGATGGGCAGATCCACCCAAGAAATTGCTACATTTTCTTCAAGAGCAAAGAACATATGAAATAGCCAACATTTCTTGAGAGATGTCAATGGGCCAGGCACTGTTTGAAGGCCCTTATATATAACTTTCTTAATCATCCCAACAACCTTATGAGGTTGTTTTTACCCCCATTTTATAGAAGACAAAACTGAGACACAATGAGGATAAGTAAATTTGTAAAGACCCAAAGCCAAATTCAAACAAGTCTTTTGTCTCCAGAGTCTATACCGTTATGCTGTTCTGCCTCTTTTATGTTCTGTAGCTTTTAGGAAGGTAGTATGGAAATAAAATCAAGCTTGCTTGGACAGTAATGGGATGGGCCAGAAAAGGATATGGTGAGATGAAGTAAAATCTACAAAGGAATCTCTTTCCCACACACTCACCTTCCCTCCTCATTTTGCTCCAGGACAGAGAGGGAAAAAAAAAAATTTTCAAGCATCAGGCTTAGTCCTTTAGTCCAGAGAATATAAATCTGAAAGGAGATCTAAAGCAGGGATAGCAATTAAAAGAGGAAAAGACATGTGTTAGTAAATCATTTCACATTTTGGTGCCCGAGATTTCATTTATCTAGCAGTGGTGGATTGAACCAGAAAGGCAGATAATCAAACTCAGGGTTTCAAGTTTAATTTAATTGTACACGTGTGGTTTCACAGAAATTTTCCAATTGATAATAGCTATGTAATGAGAAGATAACTGGAGTTGAGAGATGGAACTTTATTCAATGGGAGAATTAGAAGGACAAATTAAAAGCCCAGTCAAAAGTGAGTTCTAAAGAACGGGGATACCAAGGCCCTAGAATGACCGGTGGTATTACGGACATTAACCTATTACTGATCTAAGTCCCTCTGTGGTCTTCTTGCTTAGGTAGAAGGTACCAGACCTTCAGTGTTAGTCTATGTGCTCCTGACCCAGTCTGAGAGTCATGACACTTGAAGACTGAAAGGGCATTTGAGATTACTGGGTAACAAAGCAGAGGCTATCCAGTCCACACATCTGTTTTGAAACCCACCTTGTGCCCACCAATGGGCTACGCCCTTTGCGGCTATCTCCCCAGACCAGCCAGTGGAAAGACAAAGGCACCGTCAGGGTCCTTCCCCAAGCTGGATCCTTACAAATAGGAGAATTAGGCACAGTAAATAGTGTAATTAAAACTAAACTAAAACGATCATGCACACAACATGTACTTCTGCCAAGTAGATATTCTTGAATGGATCTGAGCCAAAATTTTGGGGAGACAGAGCAATAAAATAAGCAAGCAGCCCAAGAGCATTAGAGATTGCTGGGGCAAGAGAATATCATGGTGTCTCACAATATCTTTCTCTTAATTCACCCCAACTCACTTTCCAGAAATCTCCAGTCTGCTCTTCATGACCTTGTCCAGCCATAGGTGTTGAATCTATGTGGAGGAAGTGCAAAGTCTTCAAGAACGTAACTTTTCCCACCTATTCTCCTGGGCAAAGTAAGTGTGACAGACTCCACCAGAAACATGTCTCGAGCTCTCTTTTTTATCCACAACATTCAAAGGAGCTATTTTTTGTGTTTCTATGAGCTGACACTGCAGAAAGCTCCCCAAGACAGTTGTGTGTGCATCAAAACAGAACATAAATACAGGTGCATTCTGTAGTGTGTGGAAGACCTCATGTACTCCTTAGAAAATGGTGCCAATACTGACAACAATACCAAATGAGAAAGGGTAGATGGGGTAATTAAAACAATCCTCAGTGCCTGAGCAAGGCCTCAGCATCGTGTATAAACTTAGAAACAGTGCAAATCATCTAGCCACTGAAATACTTTTCCAATCACTGTTTCAATAAAGTAAATAGCTCCTTAAGAACATGAAGAGCTAATGCAAGTTTAGAGAACCGAAGCTGGCCAGTTTTCCATTCAATGTGGTGGCCAGAGCGCAGAGAGGGGGGCTAGTCTATTAAAATCAGGTGAGTCCAGAGATGTGCCTGCAATTGGAAGATGAAGGGTGAATCCCCAGCTGTTTAAATCTTCAAAGAAATAATGGGCTAATATCCCAAATGCGGAGATGTGTTATACGAAGGTCAAAGAGAGTTTAAACTTTTTCTGGTTCCTCTGACCTAGAAGCTGGTTTTCTACCTTTTGAAACATTATTGTGTACAAGCAGGCACTAATAAGCTCTCTGCTCAAGAACCAGCCAGACGGCCGGCCGTGGTTAGTGGAAATGCCTATTTGTTCTGGGAAGCAAAATTGTGGGAGGAAAAAAAGGCAACTTTTGAAAAAAACACTAAAAAGAACCAGATCTGAGGCATCTGGTGAAATTGAAACTTTAAATCCGAGAAAGATAATAATGACTGAATGGAAAATAATCTTCGTACCCTCATATTTTCATTTCAAACATTGGAAATTATTTTATGGTCTAGAATTGCTGCCCTCACAGTGGATAATTGCGCTTGATCGGCAGTTGCTTATTGGAGTTATTTCTTCTCTTACCTCAGGTTACTGATGGCAGCAAAAGAATTAGGTGGGGAAATTACTTGAAAGATAACTATTTCAAGTGAAAGCCTGACAACTAATCCTAGGCTCCTTCGGCTTCCACTGGAAGAGTGATCACGTTGTAAACTAAGGAAGAGAACTATACACAGGTGTGGTGGCTAGTTTCTAAACTGAGCAGCTGAGCTCTGCTCAAGAGGTACTCTTCCAGGTACTCACATGATCTTACTAATGAACAGATTGGCTTACATTTTAGGAGAAATATCAGTGTAGATAATTGTCCATTCGTAGTTCTTGTCCCAGTATCAGTGTAGATATTTGTCCATTCATAGTCCACGTCCCAAAATGCCACGTTGTTCCCCTTTTGGCAGACGCAGGTGGGGAAAAGACTGGTACCACAAATTTGAACTGGAAAAATGCCCTTTGCACCTATTGCTCATATTGAGCAAGGTGCTTCCTAGTTTTTTTGTTTAATGGACTCTTCTTCCCCCTCTTGGATACAATTTCTTGTTTATATATTGGTAGCAGGAATTTTAATTGTTCTTTAAAGTCCTCTCAATCCAACCCTCCATGGAAACCTCTTAATTAATTAATTAGTTGATTAAGTAATCTTTTTGTCTATGTGAAGACTTTAAATGGAAGTGTAGTGAAAATTGTATCCACTTTTTTAGCAAATTAATTTTTTATAACATGAACTGATAGCAATAAATATATCTTGTGTTCATTCCTTACATTGTCCCTCAAATCATTTGCTCTATCAAAGTGTTTGTTTGAATTATTCATCAGTATAAAGTGTAGTGCCTTTAAGGCAAGCTTCAAATTCAGCTCTTTCTTCAAGTAACTGTGAACTTGAGATAGCCCGTAGAAAAAGTCTATTTCATGATGAAACAAAAGAAGTCTAGAGACAATGTGAATCTATCTGGCAGAGTAGGAGTTCACGTTAGTCTCTTGTTGTTATCATAAAAATGTTAACCTTGCATATTCTTTGACTTCTATTTAATGTGCCCCAACTCTTAGTCTACCCTTTGTCCAATCCAGATATCCAGTTAGTCTTTTGGAGTAACAATATAGCATTTAGTCAAAAACCTAAAGTCACCTAAACTTCATTGCATTGTGCTTAAATTGCATATTATTTCTATTTTTATATTCATGTTGGCATCTGGTTAGTTTCAGGATCTAGAGTTCTGGACTAGAAAACTATTCACACTCTCTTGAAATTTAGAATGGAAAAAGGTATTCAAAACAACTAAACCAAGTTTCAGTTAAGTGCTAAAGGCTTTTTAATTGTGCATAAATGTGAATGCACTTTCATTATCATATTAACATATTATGTATCAGAATTGTTTCTCAGCCATGTATCCATGATGGTTCAAATTACTGAAACATATGCTCTTTTAAACTTGTAGGGGAAATCTCTGTTTGACAAGACTTAGAAATTTGATGAGATCTCTAAAAGGGAAAAATTTAAATAGCAGAATTACCTACCAATATTTCAGTGGAGAACGTGGACAAACTGGTAGTTTCATAAATGTTTTACAAAATTAAAATTGCAAAAATGAAAGATTTATTTTGATTTGGGAGGAGGAAAGTCAAAATGTAAACATGTTTTATTTTACAAATGATATGATTACACTGGAAATTAAATTATAGCGAGCACAACTCCTAACTTCAGAAAAGGATCAAAAAATTAATGAGAAAGTGTTTGATGATTTAGTGTCAAATAGTGGATCCAAAGTCTAGATAATTTCTCTTGATGTAATTATGGGTGAACACAGCAACACATGGAGAATCTTTTTAAGACATTGTTCCTTGTTTTTCTTTACTGCAACTACTTTCACTTCTATAATCACTTGGGCCTTATTACCTATGATAACAATAGTCGTGATTTATAACCAGTTAGTCCGTGTTTAACTAGGGGCAATGTCATTATTCAATATTTATCAACTTTTTACTAATTCACTAGTCATTCTGTCAAGAAATCTACATATGAAATTGACTAAGGTGAACAAAACAGTCTGGAGTTTAAGTTACTTGGGTTCAACTCCTGACTCTGCCACTTACTAGCCTAACATTCTCTTGCTTTTATTATACAACAATTCTTTCAAATCCTATTTGAAAGGGGAGGAACCCAAAGAATGTGATGACAAAAGAGGAAGCAGGTGGGTAGTCTCATAGGGAACAGTCACATAAAGCTGGCCCCCATCGGCATAAGAGAAGATGAGAAATAAACCTACCACCACAGAGGAGGGGACAGCTGGAAAACTTGCCTGACTTCATCTTGGCAGCAGGTGGTAAGAAAATAAAATCCATCCTTGAGAATTTGTAACCACGAGCCAGCCCTTACAGGACAAATATTTCCAGTCCAACTCTGCTCTGTCTTTGTGGTCTGAAAAATCTGAATCAAGGAACTTAAAGCAGTTCTAGATTGGTAGCATCCCTATGAGACTAACTGAAGCAAAGGAAGCTCCTCTTAGGGGAACTTGGCTTTAACCCAGGCCTCAATCTACAGAGAACATTCTGGGTTGTGTGCGAGGTAGAGGATACAATTAGCAGATATAGAGTATAAAATAACTACATTTAATTTCTGCCATCATAAAAGAAGCCTATAAATATATAAAGGGAATAAGATGCTATAAAGAATAACCAAGAACTTTTGAGTAAAAACCAATTGTACCTTTGAAAATAAAAAGAAATATTTTGTCACTTCTTAGAATTATGTCTTCTTATATTGATTTACTTAATAGTTCTGGCTATAAAAACTTTTGGAACTGCACTATAAACTCTTTCTCCCAGTTCATGCTTTGCTTTTTCATTTTCTTGATGCCATCTTTTGATCAGCAGAAGGTCTTAATTTTAATGAAGTTCAATTTATCAAGCTATTCTTTTAGCTTTAATGCTTATGGTGTCCTGTTTAAGAAATGTTCATCTACCCCAAAATTATGAAGATAGTGTCTGATGTGGGAAACAGAAGCAGAAGAGAAATTATTAAATTTCCTTACTGCCTACAGCCTACTGACAAGTCCTTAAAATAGGCAGAGTGACATTCCTCTAGGGACACAACTGCCTCAATGTTAATACTTTGCTAAGGGCAAAAGGTAACTTTAGCCCGACCCCCAGGATCCTGTAAGCCTACTTTAACATAAAAAAATTCCTTTAGAAATTTCCTTTATCTCTGAACGCCCCAAGATACGTGTTGGCAATCACCGCCGAAGCATATTGCCCGCCAGTATACATCTGAAGGGTCTCATGACTAATGCTTTATTAGACAGTAATAAATAAATGGCAATAAATCCCAACAATAGCTACCCCCCTCAAGGTCCTAGAAATCTTGTTTCCAAAATTTCTTAGAGACTTACACTATCCCTAATCCCCTCCCAACTTGAAAGTGTATAATGGGCCACTCTCCATGACCCCGGTGCAGCTCTCTCTGCCCAAGGGTCCTAATCCCATGCTTAAATAAAACCACCTTTTTGCACCAATGTCTCAAGAATTCTTTCTTGCCCATTGGCTTTGAACCCTAATATCTTTCCTACATCAGTCTCTTAACTTTTCTTTGAGAAATGTGATTGTTTTACTTTTTGCTTATATGTCTATAAATCTATCTCAAGTTAAGTTTTGTGTATACAGTGTGAGGTAGGGCTCATTTTTTTTTTTTTCCCGAAACTGTATCAATCTTTCCCTAATGCAGGGCAGCAGTGCCTATGTCATAAGTCAGGAATCATATATGTATGCATCTGTTTCTGGACATTCTATTCATTTTGTCTATCCTTGTGTCTATCCTTGTCTATCCTTGTGCCACCCTGACTTAACTACAGTATTTGTGAAATTAGTACTGAGATCTGGTAACGTACTCCCTCCAGTTTTACTCCTGCAACTCAAGATTTTCTGGGCTCTTCTGGGTTCTTTGCTTTCTCATATAAATTTTAGCTTCAACTGATCAATTTTCATAAAAAACACACTGGAACTTTAAAGGGGATTGTACTGAATTTGTAGATTAATTTGGAGGATACTGGCATCTTAAAAATATTGAGCTTTTCAGGACACCTGGGTGGCTCAGTCAGATAGGCATCTGCCTTTGGTTCAGGTCATGATCCCAGGGTCCTGGTATGGAGCCCCATGTTGGGCTCCTTGCTCAGCAGGGAGCCTGCTTCTCCCTCTGCCTGCCTTTCCCCTTGCTTGTGCATGCTCTCTCTCTCTCTCTCTGACAAGTAAATAAAATCTTTAAAAATAATATTGAGTTTTCCAATGCATGAAAAAGATATATACATCTTAATTGACAAACTGTTACAATTTCCCTCAGCCTTTTTTTGTACTTTTAAAATTGAAGTATATTTATACTTGCAGTGTTATATTAGTTTCTGGTGTACAATGTAATGATTCCACAGTCCTATGCATTTCTCAGTGCTCATCATGATAAGTGTACTCTGAATCCCTTTTATCTATTTCACTCAAACACCAATTTTTGTATTTTTTAATGGTAAAGGCCTTGCATATATTTCATTAAATTTAAAACTAGGCATTTGGTATTTTGGTACTATCGTAAATGCATTTTTAAAATTTTACTTACTTTTGTTGCTAATAAGAAGAAATTCAAACAGGCATTTATATATTCAATGATTTTTTATTAATTCTAATTATTTGTGAGCCTCCTTTGGATTTTCTATGCATGTAATTGTGTCTTGAATTAATAATGGCGGTCTTAATTTTTCTTTTCTATTCTTTGTATCTTTTATTTCCTTATCATTTACACTGGGTAACAAGTACAATGCTGAATAGAAGTGATGGTAATATACATCATTGTTTTATTCTTATCTCAGTAGAAAATTGTGCAATATTTAACCAGCTTAAATATAATGGTAGCAGTAAGACATTTGTCAGTATCTTTTATCAAATTAAGGGAAGTTCCTTTCTTTTCCAAAACAATGAGAGTTTTTTTTTATGATAGTGTGCTAATTTTTATCAAATGATCTTTCTGCTTCTATTCAGATGATGTATGAATTTTCTCTTTTATTCTAATAATGATAAGAGTTATATTGATTGATTTCTGAGTGGTAAATAAACTTTAAGTTGCAAAACTAAATACCTATTGGTCGTAATATGCATAGTATACTATCTTTTATATATATTTAGATATTTTATTTGGATATTATACTACCTTTTATATAGATAGATAAATAGATAGATGATAGATAGATATTTGTTTATTTTATTTAGGTTTTTAGTGTAGAGATATTGGCCTATAGTTATTCTTTCATGTAATGTCCTTGTCACATTGATGTATCAAGGTTATACTGGCCACATAAAACAAACTGGCTAGTGTCCTTCATTTTACAACTTTTTGGAAGAGTCTTTGGAATTTTACTACTATTTCTTCCTCAAATGTTTAGCATAATTCACTTGGGAAATCATCTGGCCCCGAAGAGTTCTTTGAAAGAATGTTTTTAATTACAAGCTATTCAACCTTTTCATTTCTTCTTATGGTAGTTTTGCTGATTTTTTTTCAAGTAATTTTCTATTTTATCAGATTTTTCAAATGTATTGGCATAAAGCCATTTAAATGTTTTATTATTATTTTTAATATTTGTAAGATCTATAGTGGGTTTTAGTTTTTCATTCTTGATATATCTTAAGGATGTATCACATTTATTAATCTTTACAAAGAAAATCTTTTTTGATTTATCTGTGTTTTCTATCACACATCTGATTTCTTTCATTGATTTCTTCTCTTGAATTTACTTTTTTTCCCCTCCTACAATCTTTGAGTTTACTTTGCTGTTGCTGTTAGCTTCTTGTGATAGAAGCTTAAATTGTTAAAGTTTAACTTTTCTTTTTTTCTGCTTCATGCATTTAGAGCTATAAATTTATAGTTAAATACTATTTTTGTTGCAGCACTCGAGTGTTTATGTCATTGTTTCATTATCATTCAGTTAAAAAAAATCTTATTATTTCCATGTGATTTCATCTTTGACCCACTGATAAACTCATTAATTTCCAAACATTGGGATTATTTTCTTTATATATATCTTTTTTTTTTCTAGTTTAATTCCATTGAGATCAAAGAACATACTCTGTGTGATTTCAGTCTTTTGGAATTTGCTAGGTCTTGCTTTCTGGCCCAGCATATGGTCCCATTTGATAAATGGTCCATTATTAACACACATACAAAATGTTATTCTGCAATTGGATGAAATCTTCTATATGTATCAAATAAGTCATGTTGGCTGATCAGACCTCCTATGCCCTTTTTAAATTTTGTGTGTGCTGATTCTGTCACTTACTGAGACGTGTTAAACCCCCCTCTATGATTTTGAATTGTCTATTTTCCTTTTAATTCTACCATCTCTTGATGTTGAAGCTATGCTATTTGGTGCATAAAATTTATAATTCTTATATTTTCCTGTAGAATTAAGAAATAATGAGTCTTTAATGTAATTGAAGACTGATAAAGCTGGATTTTAAACTAACATCCAGCTATTTATCTCCTATGTGTCCACCTCTTCTTTGCTTCTTAATTCCTCCTTCCTTGACTTCTTTCAATTAATCAATTTCTTTCCATTTTCCTGTTCTATAAGTCTCTTATTCTTAGAATGTTTTATCATTCCCTAAATGATTGCTCTAGAGATTAAAATATGATTTATTTCTTTTTTTTAAAGATTTAATTATTTGAGAGAGTGCAGGCATGCACGGGGAGGAGGGGCAAATGGGGAGGGAGAAACTTCAGCAGACTCCACACTGAGTGCAGATCCCAAAGCAGGGCTGTATCTCAGGACCCTGAGATCCTGACCTGAGCCAAAACCAAGAGTTGGACACTTAACCAACTGAGCCACCCAGGTGCCCTAAAGTATGATTTCTTAAATCATTATTTACATTAATATTGCTACCATTTCCTCATCAATGTAAGAAACTTGTAACAGTTTAATTCCATTCATCCCTGAAGGGCAGCAGGATATGCCACATCCAAAAATGACATTTTGGCATATTCATTATTTTGAATTAAAGTTACTTGAGAAAAATCCAGGGCAAGACACTGTGACCCTCCTTTGTCTTCCTGAAAGTAATAAATAAATCTCCCATGTAAAAGGTACCTACCCTTTAGCAAGAGGAAGAGAGACACCCTTATGATCAGGGATAGGGAATTCAGGGCTAAGAAGGCTGTATAAACAAACCTTGTCACTCCTTCATTAACTTATTACCCCTTTGTCTTGTCAATTCTTCATAAATTTATTGTTTGTCAAAAAGGTATAAAAACGGTCTGCTTTGATCACTTTTTTGAGTTCCATATTTTTATGGGCTTCCATATGTACAAAGTTCAGTTTGTTTTTCTCTTGTCAATCTATCTTATGTCAATTTAATTATTAGACCAACCAAAGAAACTGGAATGGAAGAAAGGAAAACTTTTCCTTTCCTAAACTATTTGCATTATTACATTACTGTTGCATTATTTGGATTATTGCTGCATATGTATTATTGTATATTTTATAAACTGCATGAGACATCATTATTATTATTTTAAACCGCTAAAATTCATTTATATTTATTCCCATATTCACCTTTCTGATGCTTTTCATTTCTTCCTATAGTTTTATTTTTCCAGCTAGGATCACTGTCTTGTATCTAAGAACTCCCATTAATATTTCTGACAACATAGGTATTTAACAATAATTCTCTCAACTTTGTTTTCTTTTTTTTTTAAGATTTTGTTTATTTATTTGACAGAGAGACACAGCGAGAGAAAGAGAGAGAGAGAGAGCACAAGCAGGGGTAGTGGGAGAGAGAGAGAAGCAGGATCAGCAGGGAGCCCGATGCGGGGCTCGATCCCAGGACCCTGGGACCATGACCTGAGCCGAAGGCAGACGCTTAACGACTGAGCCACCCAGGTGCCCCTCAACTTTGTTTTCTTTTAATCTGCAATTATGTTGATTTCATCTTCATTTTTGAAGGATTGTTTCTATAGGTATGGAATTCTGGGTTGGAGGTTTTCTACCTCTAATACAATACTTTAAGGACTCTATTCCTTTGCATTCCATCTTCTAGAGCTTCTGTTGAAAAGTCACCCATCAGTCTTATTGTTTTAGTAGTGACAATGGGCCTTTACTTCTTGTTGCTTTTAAGATCTTTCACTGTCTTTGAGTTTGAGCAATTTCACTATGATGTGCTTAGGGTAGTTTATATACATATGTATATATATATGATACTTGGGGTTGTAGAGCTTTTTTAATCCCTTGACAAATGTCTCACAGCACTTGGGGAAAAGTCTCAGTAAATCAGAAGAATGTAAAATTTGCATCACAATTATGGATCATAGAGAAGGGGTAAAGAGAGAGAGGACTTAGTTCAGATAGCTGATCCTTCAGAAAGTCTTTGAAGAGTCATACCTACTCACAAACCCTAGGTTTCCCCTAGTTGTCCTCTCCTAGAACATTGCATTACAGCAAATTTAATAATATACTGTAAATATCTATCTTTTTCACTACTGAAATGAGCAGACTACAAATAATATGGACCCTTTGTTACCAATGTACACAAATGTGTATGTATGTGAAACATGTGAAAAATAATTTTTATTAATCATATGACCATATTAATAAAAATTATTATGCCATTATATATTTTTATTTTTGTTTATGTATTTTGCTTGTTTAAAAATTTTAAAAAACTGGACAATTAAATAGGTGCTTTAAATTGTCCTGAATAGTATTTACTTCCTGGAGTCAATTAAGAACTAATTATTTGAATTATAAAGTTATATTTTCACCCAAATCAGTAGATTTACTTAATAGGGGGATCAACTCTTACATTGTAATTGATTTATAAATTTTTATTAAATATAAAATACCTATAGTAGATTCACCTTTGAAAATACTTCTAATTAAGCATAAAGTATAACACTAAACAATTATTTAATATTTACCATCCTATATCAATTACTTAAACTCTTAGTCAGTGTCTCTCTTCAACTACATTCTCAAATATCTTCAAGAAAATTACCACCCGCCTGTCTGTCCACCTAAAAGAATGAATTACATTATTTTGTCAAAAAGGTTGGGGAACTTAAAATCATTTGCATATTCTTGGCATAGATTTTTGTTCACGTGTATTGATTATTGCTTCTATATTTAATATAAGTAATGCAAAAGAAATACTAAATGTTCCTGTGATAAAATTGTTTTAAGTTCCTGTGAATTTTTAGCAGAAGTATGCTACTACAGATAGTTACAAGAGTGGCATCTGTTGGTCACTCATGTATCTGCGGATATGTGACTAAAGCACAAATAATGTGGCAGCTTGACTGCATGAAAGCATTATTTACTTCAGTAGTGAAAGGCGATTCTGTGCTAACACTTTGTAATACCACAATGACCCTAGCATAGACCTTGTAGCATAGTAAAATAAGATTTTTTGGAATATTTTTGAATATGCAATAAGGGAGGCTAAGAGGTAAATGCAATAATTGAGATACCATTCAGTGTTTTTGGTACTTTAGGAAAGAGACCAAACTTGTGAGAACAAGCTTGAAGCCAAAGATTGCCAGAGGAGGTAAAGTAAAGCCATGTGAGAAGAATGTGTGTCATGGAGGACACACACATCCATACACACTCATGCAAGCATCTGGACAACGTAAACCACACAAGACTAGACAGAGATGTTGAGAAGTTTAGATTAGTTCATCTGTCGAAAATGTGTGTGAAGCATAGCCAGCAAAAGCTATCAATAAAAACTCTCACCTCAGCATGGGGGAGGTTAAATGTAAGGAAATATTACTTGCACTTACTCTGTATGGGCAAGAAGCAAAGGAAAGTATTTGAAGAGGGAAGTTACATGTCAGGGTCGGCCTCGGAAAGACTGATAGAGCAATTGGGTGTTTCACAATCATATTTAAGAACCTACTTATTGCTCACTTGAACCACTGAATGTCCCAGAAATAATAGACATCAAGGAGAGTACAGAACCCAAGGAGAAGAATTAAAAACAAACAAAAACAGAATGAAGACTGCCTTGAATGCAACAGAGGGACCGAAGAAAATAAGAAGTGGTAGTTGTTTTCAATAAATAGATCACAGAAATCTTCCCAGGCAGTTTAATTTGATAAAGAACAAACATCATTCGAGTAATTGCTCAAATTTCACCTCCTCAGTGAGACCGTTCTTGACTACCACCGTCTAAAGTACCCTTTATCTACTATCTCCTTCCCCTGCTTTCTTTTATAACATTTACCTCCAGTGGGCATTTTATTATGCATTTATTTGTTTCTTCATTTCTTCCCTCTGCCAATGCAATGTAAGCTTCTGATAAGCAGGTACTTTGTTTTATCTTGAATGCTAGCTGATATGTAAATGTGCTCAAGAAATATTTATGGAATAAATGAATGAATTGAAAAGCATCAAAGATTAAAGGGATAACCAGGATCTGAAATCAGTGAATAGAGATGGCATTGAATAGATGAACAGTGAGGGATTAAAAAGTGATTAAGACAGTGTATAGACACTGTTCAACAGCTACTGGTGGTTCTCAAAGGAAAAAGAACAAACTGAGTAGTGAGAGATTGAAAAGCAGATAAGACAGTGACTCTTGTGCTATTCTAGGCTTGGAGGAAGAGTAAAAATATAAGAGAAAGAAAGAATGATTGACAGAACCAAGTCTTAATAAAGGTAGCCTCCCTGACTATCTACAGAGAGAGTGGCCAGAGAGATCCTTCTAAAATGTGTCAGGTCATGATGCCTTTCTGCTCGAAACTCTCAAGGACTTTCCATTTCATTTAGAATAAAAGTCAAAAGTCTCAATGACTTTCCATTTCATTTAGACCCTTAAATGGTCTACCCCATGCCACCTGGTCTGGAACCTCCCTCACGTCATTCCAACATTGTTTTCTTCCCTCACTCTGCCGCAAGTCGGTGACACAACCAGCCTGGTCTGGTCCATAGTTCACCTCCCTTTCTTCCTCTGTCTGGAAACTTCTTCCCCAGAAGTCCATACTGTATGTGCCTTGGTATATTTTCCACGTAGCTATCTCCCTTAAATCTTTCATATCTTTCCTGAAATGTTCCTTAGTTAGGCCTTTCCTGACCCTTCATGTAAAATTGAGTACATTCCCTTCCTGTACTTCCCACTCTTCATCTACCTTATTTTATTCCATAGCATTTATTACTCCTTGACATATTTCAGTCTTACTTTGTTTACTGTCAATGTCCCTACCTCTAGAATGTAAGTTCCACAAAGACATGGATTTTTGTGTTTTGTTCACTGCGTAGCTCCCAAACTTAGAATAGAGTCTGACACATAGTTGGAACTCAAAAAATACCATTAGAAAAATGAGTGCCTATGTGCATAATTATAATGAAATACGGGAATGAACAACCCATAGAGGATTTTAATGCATTCATCAGACTACCTTGGTTTTGACTGCTTACTCATGAATATCTCTATCAATAGTTCTAAATCAGGGATATTACTGCACCCCTGCCCCTTCAGAAGGGCATTTAAAATGTATACAGGTAGTTTTGGTTGTCACCATTCTGTAGAAACTGAAGTTTCTCTAGGAACTTAGCATTCAAAAAAGCCAGGGATGATAGATGCTTTTCAAGGCATGGACAGTCTGTCGCAATAAAATATTTGTCAACATCATTCTTACTGAGAAACACTACTGAAAAATAATTCTTCCTTATCTATAAAAACACATAAGGGCTGCCTAATGCTGTTATGAGTCTGTTTATTAATAAATAGGAAAGTATTAAAAATAAGTGAACATTATGTTTTACTTCAGGAAAGATTTATAATTTATCTGAAAACTTATTAACATAATTATAGTTTTAGATAGTTCTATTATATAGTAAGATTTATCATTTTATTTTCTATCTCCAAAAAGGTATTTCATGTTCTTAGATTTTACTGTTTTTTTTTTCTACTTGAATATGTTTCTCCTTCACGTTGGTTTGATGGTTTCAGTTCACGAATCCAGTCAAAATAGAATTCTCACGGTCTCAGTGTCCTGTGTACAAGAACTAAGTACTATGGGGAAAGACCCAGGTTGTACACAGGACCCTTAATTCTGTTATTTCCAGATTGTCCTAGTTGATTCACATGGAATTACCAAACAAATGCAAACCTTGACATACTTCTTTTTACTTCTTTCTTCTTTCTCTTTCTCTGTGGCCTACTCTCATTTTTAAGTACAAATAGTGCAGGAGAAAGCTGAAGAATTTGGTGCTGTTCTCTCAGAACTAGCATTCTTTGCTTCATTCTTTCCCATATAAGGGTGAAATCAGGGGACAACATAAAAATGTCTGTCTCGGCGATCTCTATCATAAGTTGGCCATTCAGATTAATGGACCTGTTCCCAAAAGGATATTAACTTAATTCTGATTTCAGCTACAGATTACAAAATAAAAGTAACTTAGATGAGAGATAATGGTTTTCTAGAAAAACAGGCTTGGTTTCTGTTTCTATGGCAAGTTAATTCTGTTAACAGAAACTCTAAGGATACAGATCCCATAGATCCCTAGTTATTTTGCAGAACATCATGAAAAAATAATAGTGGTTGTAAAAATAAAGATTTTTATTTATTCCTTACCAAGAACTGTGTGCAAGGAATTCTTTACATCCATTGCCTCATTTAATCTTTGCAACTCATTCATTTATTGATCTACCTCACAAATATTTATTGGGCACCTCCAAAGTACTAGGTATATTCCAAGGCCCTGGAAATAAGGTAATAAATAAGGTAAAGTGCCTGCCTTCATGAAGCTTATGTTCTAGTGGGAAAGACAGATAGTAGACCAATATATGTAATGGAATTAGCAGCACACACACACGCAGATCTTAGCTCAGTTATCATAGTGGTAGCTGTATGGAGGCAAAAATGCAAAGGCAAAGCTAGAGAGTGATGGGGGTGGGAAAATTTTCAGTTATGGGGGTGGGGCAGATTGAAGGGATAAGAAAAAAGCCACGTGACTGTCTGAGAGGAGGATGTCCTAGTCAGAAAGAAGAACAAGTGAAAAAGCCCAAAGACCAGATGAATTTGGCAGAAAGCAAGCACAAATGGGCTGCCAAAGAGAAGTAGAGGAGGATGGAGACTGAGGCAGAAGCCAGCCCAGTAGAAGTGAGTAATGATAATGCACTGGATGCATTGAGTGCGTTGGAATGTCATAGGAAGGTTTGGTGCGGGAAAGTCGTTGAACGTGCTTTACTTTCAAAAAGATCAATCCAGAAGCTGTGTGGTGGTGGACTGTGAAAGAGCAAAAGCGGAAGCCTCAGAGAAATATGTAGCGAAGCTGCCAGTATTTAGACCTGTTGCCTCCAAACTTTTTGGTGTGTACTGTTACCCGTAAAAAGTTTTGGATCTTGCACACTCACTGTATACGATATAAATTATATCACATGCTAGTATACGTTAGACATTAAACCATGCACTGATATATTGTGTGTTTATGAAATAGAAATAACAAATAAAATATTTAGAATAAAATTTTTAAAAACTTTTAAAAATATTTTATTATCTTATCAGTGTTGTAAAAACATTTGCCTTCACCAAAATATTATTTGGTATTTCTACTATTATTTTAATTTCAAATTTTATTAGTATTTACAATTTCTATCAGAGAAATATGACAACATAGGCTCAGTAATTTTGAAAAGTTTTATTTAGTACAGAACTTCAAGCACAATTTTCATTTATGTCGGTTTAAAAATGTTTGCTAATCATGATAGCTTCACTGTCACCAGCTAACATATCAAAGCAAATGTTCATTAATGAATATTTAATAACATGGTCACCATTCCAAATAGTCTTGAAAATTTTTAATTCTTTGACGAGTCTGTCACACGTGATTGGATCATCATTATTTTTCCTCATAAGGTGGTTGACAGAAAGCTTGTTATCTTAAGCAGGGTAATTATGACTGTTAAACTTCCTTGTGCTTTCATTACTAAATTATTTTAAACCTTGGGGTTCTGCAGGAATTTTCTAAGAATATTCATCAATGTAGGGCACCTGGGTGGCTCAGTCAGTTGAGCGTCTGCCTTCGGCTCAGGTCATGATCCTAAGGTCCTGGGATCGAACCCCAAATCTGGCTCCTTGCTCAGTGGGGAGCCTGCTTCTACCTCTCGCTCTGCTGCTTTCCCTGCTTGTGCTCGCTCTCTCTGTCAAATAAATAAATAAAATCTTAAAGAAAATAAAGAATATTTGTCAATGTTCAGTAAAGTCTGGATTTCAAAAGTAGTTAATTCCCTTACTTGAGTCACTAAAATGTACTATGTGCAAAAGTCTTAAAAGCAAACAGCCACATGAGGAGCATGGTAAGGCTGCTTTGGACAGCTCACCAGTCCTTCAGGACACCCCACTCACTTCTGGGGACATGCGGCCCTTACCTGTGTGGACCTAGGTGGGGAGGGGCTGTCAACCCATTATCCTATAGAAAATCTTAATATTTTTTTTTCTTTTTTTATTGCATTTCTGTCAATTTTATTTTATTTCTTAACAGAAGTAATATACTTTGAAAGCAGTAAAGGAACAGAATGATTGTACTTAAACATGTAGTTTCTTTTTTTTAATTATTATGTTATGTTAGTGTTTTCTCTTCTTTAGATAAAATTAAATAGAAGTAGGAGTTCTTGTGATTTTTAAGCACTTTTCTTAATGGTTCTTCTGGAGCATTCTCTGGGAGCACAAACTCCATCTTGGATACCATTAATCTATGTGAGAAACAATGGTGGCTTGGATTAGGCGGTTGGCAGCTGAGGTGATGTCAAGCATTACTTCTAGCGGTGAATGGTATCAGAGATAACATTCTGGGCAATAAATGCACTTATTGTTATTGGATTGCCATAAACCCTAGGGGGCTTTTTACTATTCAAAGCTGAACATATTAATTTTCAAAAAAGAAGATATCTTGAGGTAACAACAATTCATACTTGACATTTCAAATTCATATTTAATGTTTTAGTGTTACTCAACTTTTTTGGAAATTATGCTTCTTTTCTCTTACACTGCAAAATTTTGGTTCCTAAAAAGAGTACCCTAATTACTTACTTGTGTTATTCTTCCTCCCCGTTTCCCCTTAATACTACCACAGAGAGCCAACTGAATAAAGTTACGTGTTTCTTCAGAGCTCTGTCTTTGTAATATATTCCACTAAGGATATACACTCATTGTGTTTCAAAGTTATTTGAAACATTGTTGTCCCCTCTACCCAGTTCCCTTCTTACTCTCACAGATAACCATTTTCCTTCTTTTTAATTTATGATTCTATGTCTGTTTTTGCAAATAAAAACAAGTATATATTGTAACTGCATGTGTGTATATGTGTACTATTTCCACTAATATTTCTTACAAGGGGAATATTCTAGTTATATACTTGTATACCATGCTTTTTCACTTAGCATCGTACGCAGGGAGACCACTCTGTCCCAGTGTACAGAGATTTTTCTCGGTCTGTTTTTCCTCTGCATAGTATTCCCTTATGTGGACACACCATTCAGCCAATCCCCTTTGTAACTTTCCAAACATGTGGATAGGAAACTGGAGGCTTACAAGATGAGGGAGTGAAGTGAAAAGGAAGGACTAGCAGGAGAAAGAAAAGCAATTGACAAAGATCCACAGGGCTCAGGGGGAGACTCTCTGAAAAGGTTCAGGTTAGCGAGGCTTTCTTGTCTTGGGTGAAATATGGTTCATTGGTTGTGGTAGCAATTCCAGGGTGTGTGTGTGTGTGTGTGTGTGTGTGTGTGTGTGTGTGTGTGTATGTCAGGGGCTAGGGGACTTCCCACACATCACCAAGCAATTCTCAGACACAGGCAGAGTATCTAGGAAATCAACTCATTTCTGACACCATCTCCTCAGAGATAGCATCAGATCCCACAGGGGAAGGTTCAGTCCCACAGGACTCCTCTCCACCTCAAATGCCAGCCGCATGCCTAGGTCATTACCTGCGCTTACCACCAGCTATAGATTGGGGTTCCTGTGAATCCCTCCTTGAGGTTCAGATGCCAGTCACAGGTCTAGGTTTTACCTGTATTTCTGAGCAGCTGGCTATAAATCAGAGGTTCCCACCACTTCCTCCCTGGGCTCAGTGAATTTGCTAGAGCAGCTCACAGAACTCAGAGAAACATTTTCCTTATTAGATGACCAGTTTATCGTAAAAGGATATAACTTGGGAACAGACAGATGGAAGAGGTGTGTAAAGCAAGGTACGTGGGAAAGGCACAAACTCCTGGGCCCTGTCCCGGTGCCCCACTCTCCTACACCTCCATGGGTTCACCAGCCCCAAAGCTCTCAGAACCCTGTGGTTCTTGTTTTTTTGTGGAGGCTGCAATAGATAGGCATGATTGATTATATCATTGATCATTGGCTGTTGACTCAACCTCCAGCCCCTCTCCTATCCCCAGAGATCAGGGGGTGGGACTGAAAGTTCCAAGCCTCAGATCACAAGGTTGGTTCCACTGACAACCAGCCCCCATTCTTAAGTGCTTCCCAAAAGTCACCTCATTAACATAACAAAACACACATTTCTCACTCTCAGTCAACACTTAGAAATTCCAAGAGTTTGGGGAGCTGTGAGCCAGAGACTGGAGGAAGACCAAATATGTATTTCTTTTCTTTTCTTTTTTTAAGATTTTATTTATTTATTTGACAGAGAGAGAGACACAGAGAGAGAAGGAACACAAGCAGGGGGAGTGGGAGAGGGAGAAGCAGGCTTCCTGCTGAGCAGGGAGCCTGATGTGGGGCTTGATCCCAGGGCCCCGGGATCATGACCTGAGCCGAAGGCAGATGCCTAACCGACTGAGCCATCCAGGTGCCCCTTGTTTTTCTTATAATCAATCACAGTATCACAGATGGTAAGGAGAAATTTAAAGCCCGAGATTCAGATTCTTCTCGGTGCACTAGTCTGCGAGATCTACATTTCACCAGAGAGAAAGGAATTACCCTTCTACAGGGTAGAGCCACCCTAGGAATCACTATCCTTGGGCCAAGGAGTGGCCTAATGCGTGCCTCTCCCCCAGGAACATCTATGGTTTCTCTTCAGGCTCTCTATGCGGGGAAGCATAAAAGTATTTGTGTTCAACTGCTGCAATTTTCCTCAGCCAGAACTTCTCGATACATCGATCTTTCCCTCTTCCTCCATGGAAATGTCTCTTATATTTGTACTTCAAAATATTTTTTGGAATTGAGTAGAAAAAGAAGGGAAGAAGGAAAGAATGAGGCAGGGAAGGGAAGAAAGAAAGGGGAAAAAAGGAAAATAGAAGATTATTGGTGTATTTCAGCGATGCATTAAAGATATAATCATTGTCGCTTTAGAGAAGTCGTCCATCATACCTTATCAAAATTATCATGCCATCTAGTTCTATTTGAAAACTCTATTGAAAACAAGAAAACAATTAGATATACTTTTAAAACAAAACAATTAATTATAATATTTTATTGAAAAAGAAAATACAGCAGAGCTCAAAAAGCTACACTTGTTAGGCTTTATAAGGACAGGTTTACACAGGTTTTATGTATGTACACATTCATGACATTATATCACATCAAAGCACCTTTCACTGCCACAGTGTTAAGTAATGAATAAAACTTATCCAAATTAATCTTTAAAAAAATCTGAAATGATATAGTATATTTTAGGATTATGTACATATTTGAAATATTTAGATATTTTAAAAATGCATTATTTTCATATGTGCACCACAATTACCTCCCATTCTCAACCACTATGGGACCAAAATTCTGTTTGTCAAATAACAAAACACAAGATCCTGTAAGCTATCTCCAAGCACCAGTTAAAGTCAGCATTTAATTCCTCATCAAACCAGAAGCTTCTAACATATGTAAAGTGAAGTGGGTATTGAAATAATTTAGTGTCTCAAATTTTTTTCTTACTTTAATTACCTGATTATTTTAGAGAAAAATGGGGGGAACTGATCAATGTTTTTCTGTTTGATAGAATCCTAGGGCTCTCAGAACAAACTTCCCACGCACTGGGGAAGGTTGGGGTATGAGCAGATCCATTTTGTATGTAGTATATGTTAGAGCTTTATATATAATTGGGATCATAAAATGTGTTCTCTTGCTTTAAGTTTGAAAATACTAATGTGGAAAACTGCTTCAAAATATATTTCATTTGGTTATGCTAACGTAGTTTAAGAAACATTTCTGTCAAAACAGATTATCACAATTATGTGATATATACACATAATGTCAATGACATACCTCAACTGGAAGTTTGCCTAAGAATTTTGTCTTCATTAGTTATATCAACTGATATAATTCTAAGTTTTTATGTACATTTGTTAGGCTAGAAGGACTTTGAATGGAATAACACAATTTTATCATTAGCTAAATAGTATGACTAAAGAACATTATCAAATTTTAGACCAACAGGTAAAAATGGAGAGATAATCCTTTTTTATGAAATTAATTATTTTAACATATCTCCTTTTAATCTTACATACTATGTTGAATAAAAATAATCACTTCTGAAAAGGAGACACACTTTTAATTCTGTTTGCTAATTTTAATTCTAATTGTATTTGTGATGTAAGCCAAATGAAAAATATACTTTAGTAATACCTAGTTTAAAAAAAAAAAACACTTCGATAAGCACCTTAGAAATAAATTTTCATTAAAAAAAACATTATTATTTAGGAAAGTGGATGCCAAGATATAGTCCCTCTCTTATCCTCTTTGAAAATGATGTCAACAGAATCAAGCATTTTCAAATGCTGTCAGATTTAAGGAGTACCCAAGAGTTCCAATATTGAGGAACTTAAAATTTTTTTTTAACAAAAGCAACGTCTTTTTTTGCCCGCCAAGCAGCCACCAAAAATTTATTTTCACAATCACCAGAGGGCGCCAGTGCCTGTGGCATAGTCGGTGTAACCTTCAGGTGATACTTGAATTTGGACATTGCCACGCTAAAAAATGCCTTAAAAAAAGAAATTTGATAACTTCTAAAGAAATATATTTACATTCTGTAACATCTAGATAATGTTGGACTGTTACACAAAAAAGAGAGTTCACTGGCCTATTTCTGGGTAACATTAATTTAACAGGATTTTATTAATATTTCTGAATCAGGAATTGAATGGATTATCGCTTTTAACAATGAATAAAAAGAGCATTACTAAAACTATTAGCACTAACAATTCATTTAGCACCACGTATTTAGCACCAGAATCGATACTGATAGTTCACACTTAGTAAAAACTTCAACTGAAAAGAAACCTCAAAGTTGTAGCCAGGATATGGTGGTTGTAACGCATTTTCAGCACCATTAACGAGTGAATTGTTTAACTTTCTAAGCTTTTGATTGACCTCTCATAAGTCAAAATTATATCATGGCATAATTTTTTAAAATCATTTTGCATGTGTTCAAATATGCCTTTCCCCACACATATAATGACAATATAATATACATACATATATATATATATATATATACATATGTAAAGTCAAATATACTGTTAGGCACTGATAGAAATCTAACTTTACTCTCCCTAAACACTTTGGTAGGTAAAAGCTTCCATTTATGTCAAAATTTGCATCCTGTGATACTGTGGAACGTAGGGGATGTTGTTATACAAAGGGAGAACATAAACCACAGGTTGAGCATTATTGTTCCTTCCTGGACATATTCAAATTATCTGCGTAGCTTATATATTCACTTAATAAGCAGGGTATGAACACAAAACACTCCAGCTGGTCTAAATATGTATCAGATTTGCTTATGTAAATGATACAAGTTGATTTTACACAAGCATGTATTAATGAGAAAAATGCACGCTGTTTCAGTCCAAATAGTCCGAGTATATTTTATTGGGTGAACTTGCCTTCATGTCTGGTCAACTCCTTGCTAGAGTTGCACGGAGCTTTCGAATGACTGTTTCCACAAAGGTTTCAAGTAAACGTTATGGCACTGCCAAATGAAGCTGGTAGGGCAAACCCTGATGAACCACAGAAATCACGATGCTTAGGCTACCGAACAGAAGCAAAAATGGTACTAATAAAAATTGTTTCCACCACATTTTAAAAACAAGCTTATCTGTCATAACCAGCAACATTAAGCCTGTGCCCACACAACTTAAATACAATTCTATAAAGAAATCCATCAGTTTAACAGCTAAAATTGTCATTTTTCCAGTCTTCTGATGACATGGAAGCCAAAATAAAACAAAACAAAACTGTATTGTGATGGAAGTGTTTTACTTTTTTACTGAAAACTCCATGCCATAGAGAGAGGATCAGTACTGTGGAATATGGAGAATATAGAGACTACTCTTTCTTTTGAATGATATGTTTTGAAATGAATACCTCAATATTGACTATTTAAAGCTGCTCTTAAGAAGTATCTGATACCCAGACTCTTTCTGCCCCTGGGAATTACAGTGAGAACTAGCTATCCTAGCACCATGGTTGAATGTTGTGAAAAACAGGACACACTGTTGATATCAGCAAATTTTCATTTGCTTTAGCCTGGAACATGAAACAGTTCACATGTCTACCTTATATTACTAAATTTAAAAAGTACACATAGCATAACAAAAAATACCCGTTATATTTTCAGCTGAGTTGTTGAGTTATAAATAAATGTATAGCTCTAGTGATTTGGAAAGGACTGTGGTGTCAGTTATTCATGCCTAGATCCTAGTCTTAATCTGGTATGTTTGATGATGTATCTGGATTTTTGATGCATCCAGAGCTTTTTATTTAAGAAATTTTTTTTGTCTTAATAAAACATGGAAAAGTGGGACTCCTCTAAATTGTTGCAATTCTAGGTTTTTTAGTTAATTCTAAAAATATATTCAGAGACACGTTTATTAAACACTTACTGCATTATAACCACTGTGTAAAAAGCTGGGATGAATACAAAGAATCAGACAGTTTCTGCCAAAGAGAAGCTCATAAAACTTAATTTTTTCCCAAATAAGTCTCACAACATTAATGTTGCTTTTAATATTGATAAATTGCTATTAGTATGGTAACTTTAGCCTCAGAAGATCCTCTGTGAAATATGTAGCAGATATCATTATTCTTTTTCAGAACTGAGAAACCAACCCCCACAGGCAATCCAGCAACAGGACTGGAACTGAGAACAGTCATGTTTGTTTAATAGTACTTTTGCTACTTCTATAGAACAAGTCTAGGAAAATGAAAGTTGGAAATACTTTCTAGAGAAATCAAGTAAACATCCCACTAATTGGCTTTCTCTTCAATTGCCCATAGTTAGATAAAAGTTAGACTGGGGCCCGAATCTAACAACTACTTCTGTTCTTCAGTTTAGTATCCAAAAATATTTATTTTTCATACAGTCTATATATGTGCCCACAAGAGCAGAGTAGTATGATATCAAAACATTTGGTCACCACATTCAATTTGTAAAAGGAATTAGGCCAATTGTGTGTCATCATGTAAACCTAAACTCCAGATGGTGGATTTTTCCCTCATTGACTGGATTTAATTAACTGTCATCTTTCAGTGCATCCGCCCTAAGAAATTGCAAATGTGTACAGAATTTTAAACAAGTAGCTTCTTTCTGTTATTTGCACTCTGGAACTAACCCTGTTTGCTTATTCTGTAATTCTATGGAAGCATTACATAACTTGTGAACACTCTCTCTCTCTTTCATTCTCTTTCTCTCATAATCTCTCTTTCATTCTCTCTCTCTCTCTCTCTCTCACACACACACACACACACACACACACACACACACACACACACACACACACAACATAATATAAGTGTCTTGACCCAGATGTTGAATTTTCCTCTCTAATAGCGAATTCCTGAAGGAGGAAACATTGCATTTCCAAAATCACATGAGTGAAATTTTCATAGTGACTTTGATTTGACTTCCACAATCAAACTTAATGGAGAACTGAAAATTATTCTTCTACATAGACATGGAAATAAGATTTGCTAATTAGTCCTTAGCAAATCATCTGAAGAGCACCACTTTGCCAAAACCTAACTGTGGTGTGCATACAGAATCTTTAACGTGATGCTTAGAGGCTCATTACGATAGGATGGATGCTCACCAAATAATGATGTGAAGAGATGGAAGTGTCCTTGGCATCTCACATGTTTCTTGTGGCATTCTTCACCCTCTGCTGACAGGCCTCGAGATATACTAGACTCTCAGGAAGGGCCCTTCTGAAGCTCTCACCTGTAATTTTTTGTGCAGTAACCCTATTTCTGTGACTTAACATACCTGTCCCCTAAATCTTAGTTTTCCTGGGCCTTGTCAGGTTTTTTAGCGTCTTGCTGTCTGCCTTCCAAACTCACTATTTACTCTAATACAGTAATCCCTGGGCAGTGAATTCTTTTCTGCCTCTTTTAGTTCCAAGTGGTGTCCCTACATTTTCATGCTAATCAGAAGCCTTGCATATCACACAGTGTCCTCATCCCTATTTCACCTATAGGTGACCAGTGTGGCATCTATTTACTCAAACTTACATTAAAATCAATTTGTTAAAAAACTGTAATTTTGCAGCAAAATCTTAAACTGCATTATTTCCTGAATATTTTTGCGAGCTTCTTGAAGGCAGGAACCGCATCTCACATCTTTGCATTATCAGAACATAACTTGCAGAGTGCCTTGCACATAGGAAGCACTCAACACATGACTACTAATTCAATAAAAGAGATTAAGCAAAAGGTATGACTTGAATCTTACGTAAGTTGCGCATATCCTTTGGTGAACCCAAATAAGACAAAATACCTCCAGAATGAAATCCTTGGTGGCTTAATTAAATTATTATGCCCAGACATCACTGAGTGTTTTTTCGCAAATTGTCACTTTGTAGATATTATAGACATGGGTGCTGAAGATGTCCCACCACCTCATATATATTTCAGAATAGTATATTTTAAAATTTCCCTCAAGTTAACTACTGAATCACATTATTCTCTGTGTTACATCATCTGTTATATGTTTGTGCATGTATATCTACATACACATATGTGTATATATATCTACATACACACACATAAATTATAGGTCAAATATATATTTGATTCCTCACAAGTGTAACATAATTCCTTTGGGAAGCAAGTTTTAGAATTGGATGCATCAACTATGTCAATACTACATAGACAACATTTTAACTTGGGCTTAGAGGTCAGAAGACAGAAATGGATGTTTTGATTAACTCAAAGGTGAAACAAACATACTAGACAAACACTAATTTATACAGTGAATAATAAAAGGAAAACAAGATTATTATAAAATATGTATAATATGTGCAAAACTCAATATATATATATGCCTATGATTCCCAGAAACCATTCTATTTCCTGGAGGAAAAGATAAGCTTATTTAAACCAGTATAGGTAGTTTGACGTTACTCCTGGAAAACAAAGATTGTCAGTACAAGATCCTCCATAACTTGGAGGGCAAGCTGAACATGGTACCCCTACTTTATAGGGTGCTTCTCCAATCCAATTGCCCCTAGAAAGAAGAAAAAAAGTACAAAGATAAAATTAATGTTACATTAATGCCCATTTAAAGAAATTCGATTGTCCTTAAGCACATGACCACATGGATTGACATGTAATGATCTTTTTGAGAAGTTTGTCAGCTTAGAAAGGCACGGAAAATTATATCCATTTTTTTCTGTTTTTTAAGATTTTATTTATTTGAGAGAGAGACCGTGTGAGAGAGCATGAGTTGGCGGGGGAGGTGCACAGAGGGAGAGGGAGAAGTAGACTCCCTATGGAGCAGGGAGCCCCAGGCTGCATCCCAGGACCCTGAGATCATGACCTGAGCTGAAGGCAGACGCTTAACCCACTGAGCCACCCAAGCACCCCTCCAGTTCTTATTTATACAGTAACTTATTATTTTATATATCTTACTATTTAAATATTTCTCTCTGCAACAGTTAATATTACCTTAATTTACAGATAAGACGTGAAGCACTACAATGAATGGTGACAGAATTAGTCATCTGATGCCAGGCTTGATGCTCATTCAGTCACCGCATCTGTCTCTGCCCTATAAGTGCCTTCTAGAGTATGTTGGCAGAACACATTCCCATTTTTAAAACTCCTGCTAATGCTAAGGATGGTAATATTTACATGTATTTAGTATTTTCTAGGAGGCTTACAAATGATGAAATAAGGAAGAAGTTGCCATAAGTTGTCATGGTAAGAGAAACAAAGGTGAAACAAAGGGAAACAAAGGGCTCAGGGAAACAAAGGTGATTTCAAAACCTTTACCTATGTGTAAACTCATAGCTTTTGTTTTTAGTAATACTATTTGTTTTTTGATAATGCTAAACACAATAAACTAAATTATTTTGCGTTGTCAATATTTTTATCTGTATTGATGGCCATGATCATAATAATACATCAAATTCATCATTTACAATAGTCGGAAATAGCCACAATGCCTTACTGTTCAATTATGAGGGAGAAGGTAATAGATGTATTTTCAATAGCATGGTGATTGGTATTAAGAAATAGCAACATAGCCAGCATTTTGAAGGAAATTGAATGGTCAGGAGAAATATGCTTGTCAGTAGTAAAAAGTCAGGGTTGAAAATAAGCCAACAGTAGGTAAGAGGCTAAAATATGAAACAGGTGGTTCTCATCTTCTTTAAGACCTGAAAAAGCCCAAGAAGTGACTCTTAAAGTGTATCTACATAAAATATCTGCTTAAATCAGTCAGTTAAAAATTCAGGTTTTGGGGCACCTGGGTGGCTCAATCGATTAAGCATCTACCTGATGCTTAATCAGCTGAAGTCATGATCCCAGGGTCCTGGGATCGAGTCCCACATCGGGCTTCTTGCTCAGCGGGGAGCCTGCCTCTCCCTCTCCCTCTGCAGCTCCCCCTGCTTGCTCTCTCTCTCTCTCTCTCTCAAATAAATTAAAAAAAAATACATAAGTAAAATCTTTATAAAAATTCAGGCTCTGATCTATAAAATATTTATAGAGGAGAATTTATCTATAAAAATGAAAAACATGCTGATTAGTGATTCATATTACAAAATGTCATCAGATTCCAAGAGCATCCATCTCTATTCAGTTTATTCTATACTCTGCCCCCTGGATAAGCTTTCTCGGGTATAATTTGGATAATGACACATGCTTACTCCAAAACACTCAAGGAGGCCCATTCGCTTGTGAGTGTAGCTCACTCCTTTATCCTAATCTCTCCTATTCTATATTAATAATCTTATTTCCCTCTATATCTTTATCCAAAGCTATAAGTGTATATGGGCCCAGCCTATGCTATTTTAATTTCATATTTTTCTATTTATTCTACATAATCTTTTGAAATTACACAGCACATATTTTTGGTAACATAAACTTAAAAATACAATTTTATTATACATAAAATGTATTACATATTACATTATAAACTTTTACATAAATCACAGATTTTTACAAAATAGAGGATAATTACATTCAAAAGTAAATCGGTCAACTACTAAACTTATATTATTCATCCTTCCATTTTTTGTTCTATTCCATCTAATTAAATTCTCCCTCCCTACCTCCCTCCCTCTCTCCACCTCTCTCTTTTTTCTCCCTAAAAAACAGGCTTGAGATAATTTTCTATTGGCATTGGAAAATTCACACCCAAATGTCAGTCAAGATTTTAAAACTTTTTTCATTGCCTGGGTTTCAAAATAATGGTTCTTTTTAATAGGAAATAAAGTATATTAACACAATATCTTAATCTTTCATATAAAGCAATCAGGTATCTCATCAATAATATTAGGAAATTTGAATCAGTGTTTAAGAACAAATGAAATAAAAATCTCTTTCACCATCTGAGTACTACTTGGCCTTTATGTCAGGAAGAGGGGTAAAGGCTTAATAGGAAAATATAAAGTGTGAAACTGAAAATATCAAACAAATGCACACTTTTAATGCTTTTTGTAATCCAGATACATTCTACTTTCCAAACCTTATTATTCTAATATTTATGAAGGGGGACCATGGGGAAAATCGCTATTTTTCTAACTTTGCAAAAACACTGCCACTGGCATACTACCATATAAATGAGTAATGCAGTTATTTGTGAAACATTTTCTCATTCCCTCTCCATATTGGCAAAGCTGGAGAAAATCTTTGTTTGGGACTTACTTTGGAAGACACCAAGAGTGTCATAAATCCTTTGCACATTTTGCTATTTGCTCCAAATGGGAACAGACTCATGTATAAATATTGGAACATTTTATCATCTCCAGAGTTACTGTTATCAGGAAGGCATTTTATCAAATGTTAACAAATGCTTATTTATACTCATCTTATAGAGAATATTTATAAATATGGCTATATTTTATAGTCTTTGATCAATTTTCACAATATATATGCCATAAAATGGAACTAGTGAAAAAATTTTGTTTTATTTTATTTTTTTTAAAGATTTATTTATTTGAGATAGAGACAGAGAGAGAGAAAGCACGACTGTGGGGGAGGGGGCAGAAGTAGAGGGACAGAGCTAATCTCAGACTCACTGCCGAGCAGAGTCCCACCCTAAGATCATGACCTGAGCCGAAATCAAGAGAGGGGGACTCTAAATCAATTGAGCCACCCAGGCGCCCCTAATAAGAAAATTTTAAATTTTCAATACTGAAACTTAAACCATGGCAAAGCTTTAATTTAAAAGGAAGTCACAGCATTTAAATTTTCCCTTCTGGCAATGAATGACTCCTTAACCATCTATAAAATCAGTAAACTATAATTTTTAGTTTTACTTTTAAAAGAAAGGAAGAAGGACTGTGTTTTGCTTTCCCAGTGAAAAAAATGAGCCAACATTCTAGTACTGATGGATGAGAATATTGCAATGTTGAAACATTCCCTACAAGATTCTTTTCTGATAACTTTTATAGAACTATCAAAAGCCTGAAAGTACAGTGTTTATTTTGCAATTATCATGACTAAAAATAGGTGAAGGGAATTTAGTGAATCTCTGTATCTGATTGTTTTGCCCACAATTTTAGCCCCAAATATCTATCTTTGTGAAAAATAACTATTCATCTCATTATTTTTCATGTATATGAGGTCATGGGAGATTTGAGGATTAGAGGCTATTGTAATTAAATCTTATTCACATCAAAATAACTAACAGACTGGAGATATTTAATATCATTAGAGGTTCCAGGAAGTAAAATCCAGCCTAGTACTTACTTTGGGGCATAGTTGCATACCAGGTAAACTGCACGTCGCCACACAGATCCCCAGACATTCATGTTTTGGCAAGTATGAATTGCACATCCTATCCGATTGGAGGTGGCCCAAACCATCTGCAAAAATAAACCAATACCTCATTATTGAAGTTAAAGATAAGAAAATGCATATTGCCCAAAATAGTAAGAGCATTTTTAAAACTATGAATCAAAAATTAACAAGAGAATTGAAATAACCTGCGTATAATGTGTGCACATGGGGCCAAAACATCTCATAGGACATCTGGGGTTGCAATCCTGAGGGTATGGAAAAGCATAATCTTTCACTTCATCATACCATGGCTTGACCAGCTGGAGAATAGAGCGATATCTGGATACCAAGAAAAACAATGAGAACTTAGAGTACAGCAGTGGTAATTTATAGTGGACTCATGTTAAGTTGTAAATTAATAGTTCTTTTTGCAGATTATTCATGATGACTCAAGAGCAAATCCATACCTCACAATTACCATCATCACCTATTCCCCCAAGTAGCGCCAAGCATGAAAATGCCCGGGACTAAAGCAAGTGAGTCTATATTCGTTTAAGTATATGTCTGGTTGTTTCAAAAAGAGAATTACAAATATTTCAGGAATCTTCATCTTTATCTTGTTTTATCTTGTCAAAAATTTCTCCACCAGAATCATGTACACAATTAAAAATTAGATACATAAATTGTAGTTGTGATACTAGAACTCAGTGTGTTTTTTCCCTTAAACTTGAATCATTTTAATTTTAATAGGAAAATCAGGCACACCTGATTTTTCTCCTGTATATGGAAGAGAATGGGTCTTTGGAATGTTGGATGATGACATTCCTCAGTGGTGGAAAAATTATCCTATCACTGGAAAGGGCCTTTCCCATAGTTGTACATACTTTGCATATATGTGTGTGTGTGGGTATGTGTGTGTACATATATATGTAAATATATAACACACAGAGACATATATAAATATAGATATATCTAATCATGGGAAAGTTGCATAAACACAAAAATGGCTTCTGCCACATTGAAAAAATCTCCCTGAGGTGGGGGAATCCTTTCAAAGATTCTATGAGGTAAGTGAAGAATACAGGCTAAGAGAGGGTGTTCCAAGGGTGAAAGGGGAAACTGGTCTTATTAGGACCTTTTAACCAATTAAATAATCCTTGAAGACATCTGAAACAGTCACAGGCCAAGCATCATTGCCTGACACATAGTGAGTACTCAATAATATTTGCTGATATTAATTGAAAATGGTGTCACTCCCCCTTGGGATCCATAAGTAATAAAGTGTGTGGATGAACAGTATCAGTGAAACTGTTTCCTACCTTCCAGTTCGTACAGATAGATTTTGGCCCAAAAACCTCAGTAAATAAGAAGGTCCATGGTCCCAAATGCAAGTAGCTGCCCAAGCCTCTGCAGATTTTGCAAGATTTTCATCCCAAACCTGTGAAGGGGAAAAAACCTTCAGCTTTACCAGTTTTGCTAGTAACTGACAAAAGTAAGAGGAAGAAATGGTACTACTATTTCCTAAAGTTCTTTCGATTCTGGTTCCTTAGACTATTTTAACTAAAGAAAGCAAATTTAGACCATTGATATTAAAAGTTCTATAATGTGATATGATTATATCACAGAAAACATCGCTGTTTTTACAGTGTCATCCAAATCCCAAGTCCAAACATCAGTTTTAGTAAAGGATAGGCTAACAAAAATACCACATCTAGATGTAACTTGGAGACACCTCATACTGACTACTGAATTTTTAACCCACCCAAGTCAACTGATTTTCCTAGAGGTCATCTTCCTAGCAATGAGGAGCCATTCTATTAATATATTTTAAAAACTAAGATCAAATTATTTATTCAAATTCATTTACCAAAATCAATAATGTCTAATATTACACTGCAATTTTTAAAGGTCAAACTATATTGTAGTATAGTAATTCCCAAGGAGCCTTCATATTTTATAGCATTTTAATCTTTGGTAGTAATAATAATAATATGAGAATTAAATTTTAGTGGGTTATGAACTAGAAATGAATTATGATAAAGAATAATTTGACTATGCTACATACAACTTCTGTGAAAATATAGCATATTATGGTTCAATTAATAAATTAAGAAAAATAGTAATTGTTCTCAAAAAAGGAAGGTGTTTAAATTGATAAGGGTGTTATTGATGTATAATAACCCTTCTTTAACTGAGAAACTATGGGACAAAATTTGAATGAGCCTTAGATTTAATAGATATTTATATTAGTTACCATATAGATTGACATTTTCATCTCTGAAGCTGTATGGGGAAATGAAGCCAAGCATTTGTGGACCTGCCAGTAATAAATCAACCTAAAATGGTGATCTATTTTATGACAAGTTTCAAGGTACAAAAACTCAAAATAGAGAATATTTACAATTCTTGTAAATCAGTATAAAAAAACTGCATTCAAAATTTTTCCCTACATCAAAAACTAATGATGTAATGTATGGTGATTAACATAACAATAAAAAACTAAAAAAAATTTTCCCTAGTAAAAATATAATTTAGTGAAGTATTTTTCTCTTATATGGAATGGTTTTAATTGAAGTTTGTAGTTTGTATCATGACATTACTTCCTAAGTTATTTAAATATTATTCCAGCTATCTAAAAAAATTGTTCAAATTTTGACTAGACAGTAGTATATTTTAGAAGGTAAGAACTTACATGAAAAAGTAAGTGCCAATTTTATAATTACTCAAATTCACATGGAGCTCCCCACAGGAAATGGCATAGATGTTTTTCTACTGATCATTGTTTTCCTGTTTTTCATAGTCTCCCTTATTTTATCATTCTTTGGGGACTTTCTCCTCTACCAAGTTGTATGGAGCTAAGCAAGACTCACCTACATTAGGGTTGATGGCCTTGAGTTACAAGCTTTCAAGCAAACGCATGAGACTGCTTGACTACAACAGTGAGAGGCTTAATTTTCCACAAGGATGGTGGGATTCATATATTTATTTAAGATAACAATGTATTTAAGGGAAGAGAAATTATTTTAGTGATTTTAAATAAAACAGGCAAAAATCAAAATAATAGATGAACTCTTCCAGAGACACTTTCATCCCATGAGGCCATGGCAGCCACCTTCAACAGAAATTCGTTAGTTACTCCGAAGTTGTTTTAAATTAGGAAAACAAAGTCATCTTACATACACTCATCTAGAATTACACTAAAATAAACTTATAAAGTTGTATAAAATGAGAATTATCTAAATTCTATGGTGACAATGGCCACATCTTCTTAAGGAGCTATAGCAAGACACACTTTTCTTAGTTACCCAGAATATCATCTGCCAATTAAATGTGGCAAAATATTACATAATGCCATTTTAATCAGTGAGTAATCAATGTTAAATACAGTGTCAAAAATGGAAAACACTCTATCATAAGAGATGTTGTACTACAGTTTTCATAGTTACTTAGGTCAGACATGAATTTTATGAATTATTGCTTCAAACTTCTCCATTGTTTTACCTGTAAAAATTTGGGCAAAGTGTCAACATACAAAATAAATTTATAATGAAAATCATAATATCCAAGGACTGGAATTAACTTTTAAAAGCATTGGGGTGCCTGGGTAGCTCAGTTGGTTGAGCATGGGACTCTTGATTTCAGCTCAGGTCATGATCTTAGAGTCTTGAGATCAAGCTCCAAGTCAGGCTCCACACTCAATGGGGAGTCTGCTTGTCCCTCTCCCCCCGCCACTCTCTTTCTTTCTCTCTCTCGCTAAAATAAATAAATAAAATCTTCAAAAAAAAGTATTTGTTTGGATGATAATGGATTTATCTAGTATTTATTCTTTTGATGTTTTTCAATGAAATATGGATTTATGAAATATGGATTAGAGTTCACTGAAGTACAAAATAGTATAATTAATTCACAAAGGAATTCCAGATGGAATGGCATCAAAAAATTATGTCCCCTGATGGGTTCTTAATTAATTGTAATCAATTGGGGAAAAAAATGCATCTAAGTATTATTTACATATTGAACTACAATGTATACTCAGATCAACAACTGCTAAAAACATTTTATTATAGTCTTATCCTAAAATATAAGCAGAGCACGGCACAGATAACACTGACCTGAAAATAAAAATCTCGTGTTCTAACCCTAATTCTACTGCTAAGATCGTCTGTGACTGAAGAAAGTCAAGTATTCTTTCTCCCACTTAACTCATCTGTAAAATAAGATTGGATAAGATCATTTCTAGGGTCCCTTTCATCTTCACGTCTCATAATTTAATATACCTAAGTAGCACCAGCATCAAAGCCAGTAAGATGTATATTATATTGGCCTATAACTTGCTCAATCCTAGCCTTTTCCATTCCACAGAGAGAATAAAACTAGATTCTTTTCAAAATAATTAACAATATTTAAAGCTGTTAAGAATTTAGAAGTAATTTAGCATATATAATTCTATCTTTATACTCATTCATGTATTTTAAAACTTAATATTGTATATGTCACAAAGATAAACTATTTATTATATATATATAAGATGTAGATTGATAGATTGATATAGAGTTGTATTTAGATCTCAGTCTACACTTATCTGAAATATTTCTACTCAAAACATCAGTTTGGATATATGGATTAATCTTTTATATGGCTAAAAGCATTTTTACTTTATTAAAGTGTTGGTCATTAAAAAAAAAAATGAACCAAAAAGTTCATGCCTGAAAAATATCTTACATGAACATACCTTGTTAATGATGATAAGGGATTTTGACAAGAAGACAATGTATTTAGCATTACTGATGTCTACATTTTTAGGCATGAGTTCCTATGTACAAATATTACAATGAAAATTTGGGGGAAGATGGTTAGGGAGGAGAAGGGATAATCACTTTTTTTCTCTCTCCATGTTTACTTTTAGGGAACCGATGGGAGGGATTTCTGTGTGTCTCTATGTTCCTGAAGGAAGATGCTAGAGAGACTGATGGGCATGGGCTATGTACGCCACCTCCCCGCCCCCGCCGGAGCCGGCCATTTTGACTCCCCGTGGGAGACATGGTCCACTGTCCCTTTGATACCCACTGCAGGGGAAGTCAAAGGTGCTATACTCTTTCTTGCCTCTTTGTCTTCAAGCAAGACTCACAACTCATCCTGTAGAGAGGGGAAGATCCAGCCTGAGTAGGGAGTTCTGAAATTTAGGAATTACATCAATCACATCTACTAGTAAAGTTAAGATCTGCATTTGCTATCTGTCTTTCTCCTTTGGTTATAAGTTCCAGGAGAAAGTGGATATATTATTTATCCCCTTAATATCCAGCGGTATTTAAATTTATTAATATGATGAGAGGTGTTTGAGGTTTGAAAATAACAAGCAATGATAACTTTATTTAATAACAATAGATTTCAACAAAAAATTGGGGGCTATAAAGAGTGACCCAGTATGATCTATTTTTTTCCTATCCAGAGGCTCTAAATTGCAATGCATGTGGCCAGCGCAACTATGTGAAAGAATTTTTACAACTTATAAAGTTCAGAAAATGAAGATGTAAATTATTTAAACATTTAACTTCACGTATATATTTCTGGATGCTTGATGGACAATCTATCTGCTGAACTTTTCTGAGTATGTGTAGCATTTACTTGAAATAATTTTATTTTATTTTTAAAATGATTTTAATTATTTATTTGACAGAGGACAGAGAAGCAGAGAGAGAGAAAACAGCAGAACAGGGAGCCTGATGTGGGACTCGATCGCGGCACCCAGGGATCATGACGTGAGCCTAAGGCAGACACTTAACTGACTCGCCACCTAGGCGCTCAGAAATAATTTTAATATTGGATCCTACAAATATAACAACAGAAAAGGGCACACATGTGCATCCTATGGAATGTCTAGTAAATATGCAACATACTATTTATTACCTTTTGTTGGAAAACTAAATATATGATACTTAGTTTTTATTCAACCAGCTTGAACATTCTGTATTTCTGGTTTCTGCCCTTTTAAATAGGTAAGATGATTTTGCAAAAAATTTAGTTGTAAACACTTAAAATTTGATCTTGCCTCCTAAAAGTGAGGCAAAAATTAGGAATATTATTCATGGATACCCAAAAACACTTACAGGACACACTAGAACTGAGATATTATGATTAAATTAGATAGTCCACAAAATAAAGATGACTTAAAACAGTGTCAGAGCATGCATATGATTGTAGCTGTGCCCTATTGCTCCAAATGATTTTCTTATAATCCTTGTTGTTAGAGCCATTTAGTTGGTCAGCTTATAAAATGATTGATTTATCTTTGTACTAAAATGTTCACCATGAACTCTTCTACTTGTAAATAAAAGTTAGCATCTTGTCTGTGAAAACCACATAGTTGGACTAAGCCCTAAGAGATATCCAAACTTCAAGCTGATATCATTTAAATATCTAGAAGTGTTGTGGCTCCAAGAAATAGGAGGGGTATGAAAAGAATGTAGATTCTCATCAAGTTTAGTAGTCTTTAGAGTTTAAGCCAAAGAAATACCAAATCAAATCAAAGAATGTTGCAGTATGGGAGAAGTTCGCTGACTTTCATAAGCAGACAGAAGAATTGGATAGTGATATAATCCAGCCCAGGGATGAGGTTGTTTTGCCAGCCATCCGTAAATTTTGGTATCCACAACACAGTAACAGCCAGAATCATGAAGCACATTGACATCTGAAGCACCCATCTTAAATCTCAGTCAACATCTCGGACAACAAGTGTACTCAGACTAGAAGGCAACCCTAAAAATTACTTGGGAATACATCCTCAACATTGAAATAGTGCTTTTTTATAAAAAATGGGTAACATCTATTAATTCCACACGTAAGATTTAAATGTATGAGTGTTTGAAAGAATCGAATTTAAGGTATTAGAAAAGAATTTCTGGCTAAGGAACCTGTGTGTACTTGATATTAAAATTAGTAATGGTTAAGAAAATATGCCTTAATAGGCATATTTTCTAAATTGCAATGCATGTGGCCAGCGCAACTATGTGAAAGAATTTTTACAACTTATAAAGTTCAGAAAATGAAGATGTAAATTATTTAAACATATAACTTCACGTATATATATAAACATATAACTTCAAGCAACAGGTTGTTAGTCTTGTAATTTCAACATAAGCATATCAGTGAGTAATTATTTAACTTGAGATTTTAGGTTGAAAATTCCAAGAAAATCTTAAATTTTTAAGATAGTACTGCAAAATTTAAAACTTAAGAGTCGCTGTATTTCTTAGACTTTTTTTCTTTTTTAAAAAATTTTTATTGTTATGTTAATCACCATACATTACACATCATTAGTTTTTGATGTAGTGTTCCATGATTCATTGTTTGTGCATAACACCCAGTGCTCCATGCAGAACGTGCCCTCTTTAATACCCATCACCAGGCTAACCCATCCCCCTAACCCCCTCCCCTAGAACCCTCAGTGTGTTTTTCAGAGTCCATCCTCTCTCATGGTTCATCTCCCCCTCCGATTTCCCCCCCTTCATCCTTCCCCTGCTGCTATCTTCTTTTTTTTTTTAACATATAATGTATAATTTGTTTCAGAGGTACAGATCTGTGATTCAACAGTCTTGCACAATTCACAGCGCTCACCATAGCACATACCCTCCCCAGTGTCTATCACCCAGCCACCCCATTCCTTCCACCCCCCCACCACTCCAGCAACCCTCAGTTTGTTTCCTGAGATTAAGAATTCCTCATATCAGTAAGGTCATCTTTCTTAGACTTTTAAGACTCTTTAAGGGGCGCCTGGGTGGCTCAGTCGGTTGAGCATCTGCCTTCTGCTCAGGTCTCGATCTCAGGGTCCTAGGATCGAGCCCCGTGGGCTCCCTGCTCAGTGGGGAGCCTGCTTCTCCCTCTTCCCCTACCCCACTCATGCTGTCTCTCCCTATCTCTCTCTCTTAAATAAATAATCTTTAAAAAAGACACTTTAATATATGAATAAATGTATACATGCAGCTTAGGAAATTTAATTAATTAAATCTGCTGGTAATAAATATTAAACAAATGTGTTTACAGCTAAATTAAGGAAGAAACAGGAATATTATTTTTGGCCTCTTGGAAAATCTATTCTGCTCATGGATACTATCTTCAAAGACATAAAATGCTAAAAATTAAAATATCACACTTTGAATTTTTAGAGACATATTTCTAAATTGGTTATTGTCACAGACAGGGTGGTAACAATGCCACTAGAGACAATTTGGCATGCCCCATAGACATGTATTTTTTTGGACATTTATGTTGTCATTTCTTGTATATTCTGATAAAAAGTAAAGTCAATTTAGATAGACAGGCTTGGAAGTTTTAAAGAAATAAGTTAGCTAAGACTGTTTGATCTTTTCCTGGGTTAGTCAAATTGGAAAAGGAGTACTGATTTACAAAAGTGAGAAAGAGCCATTACAAAGAAATTAAGTGATGATGAAATTATTTCCTCTGAGGGCAGCTAAAAGCTTTAAAAATGCTTCACAGGCATGATTGTGACTCTGATTTGAAATTGGTTGGTTTGTCCTCATTAGGTAGAAATGCCTGTAAAATGGCCAATAAAGGACACTGAAAGCAGAATACACCAGACCCAGTGTTAAACCAGACAGGAAGGTAGGAATGAGCTTTGGTAAGGCTAGGGAAGGATGGGGTGAGGTCAGGTGGGGTAGGGCAGAAGAAGAGAAAAGGCCTTCATATGGGAAATTCTGGGCATTGATTAGACTAATGAAATTGATTCTACTTTATAGGAGAAGTAGATAGTTAAAGAACTTGATAAAAAAAAATTCCCTCAAGTCTCAAAAATAACTTCAAAATATGGGAACATATTACACCACAAAATACCAAAGTAGGGTCCAGAGCATTTTTTAAATGCTTAAAAGAAGATAATGAAGACTTCCCTCAGGTAAGATGAGTGCTACCTTTCATGTAGGCAGGAAAGGAAAATTTCTATGAAGACATGAGGTAAAGTGGACTTTTTTTAGAGGGAATCATTGCCAATGACATAAATTTATTAAACAACAAACAGAAAAAGGCCTCTCTTGACCCCTTTCCATCTTCTGATTACTGCATCATTCTCTCCTTTCTCTTACAGTGAAATTCCCTGAGAATCATCTTAACTGAGAATTCCCAATTTCTGTTTCCCTTCTCTCTTGAGTCTACACTGGCAGACTCCCCATCCCACCTCCACTCCACCCAAACTGCTCTTATCAATGTCATCAGTGGTCATTTCCTGGTCACCGTCTTACTTGTTCTATCGGTAGTGTTTGGCATGCCTGACCGACCACCTGCTCTTCCTGGACACACCCCCATCTCTTGGTTTCACGACCCTACACTTGCCCTGATTATTTCTGGTTGCTGCTTGTCCTTATGCTTGCTGATTCCTCCTCATCTCTCCAACCTATGTGCTGGAGGGTCCTCAGGACTCAGGCCACATCCATTTCTCTTTTTTCCCCCCTTTGTTTCATCTATAGTCACTGCTTAGGTAATCTCATCCAGTCTCACAGATTGAAATACCATTTATATGCTGGTGGTATTGTTCCAAATTTTATCTCTAGACCACTCAGTTGAATTCCAGACTACTTAATCCACCTACCTACTTTAAGTGTCTACTTAGCATACCCCAAATTGAGCTCCAGATATTCATAACCCCACTCCACTCCCTAGCCCCTCACCAGCTACTCCAGTAGTGTTCCTTCTACGAGTGAATGGCATTGCCCATCTTCTCGTTCAGGGAATCACCAAATCTGTCCCAGTGTCTGTTATATTGTCTGTGGATCCTGCTGTGCTACAAAAGCAGAGTTGAGTAGTTGCAACATACGCCATATTTACTATTTGATCCTTTACAGAAGAAATTTACCAACTGCTGTTGTAATTGCTCAGGCCAAAAATCTAAGTGGTCATCTTTACTCTTTCTTTGCTTCATAATCTTGATCAGTTCCATCAACAAATCTTGTTGATTTTACCTTCAAAATACTGTACATTCAGAATATAACCACTACTCATCACTGCTATTGCTATCCCTTCGGTCAAAGCCAACATCATTTGTTATCTGGGTTATTGCAAGAGACCCCTACCTGAAGGAGTGTTTCATATCTATGAAGCCTTAATATGTAAATTAATGAGTGTATGGATAAAAGATAATACATTCAGAATTTGAAGTAAGAGTACTTAAATACGGTTGGTGTTTAGGAAAGAAAGTTCTAGTGCTTTAAATCTATGTATGGATAAATGGGCACTATGAAACTGTACTTGACTCAAGTGTTTTTGGAAATAGTAGAGTACTGTATAAATATAGTCGCACTCAAATGACTGTGTTGGGGGGATGGTCTAGTATTGAAAATGAATAAAGTCGTACTGGGTGTAAGACAGTGTTTGACCTCTGGACAGTTACATGGGGAAAAAAAAGAGACTCAGAAATGAACAAATCTGCCCCACCCAAAGAAGCAACTCCTCTCTGACCAGTTGCTGACAAGTAGGAAGTGGGCTCAATGTCTCTAGAACTTTCCTCTCTTGAAGATAATCTGGAAATCCTGATGTACATGTGAAATGTAGCAAATTAAACATTTGGCAAATAATTTCTAAAAATGTAAAATTCTGTACAGTTCAATATCATGTGGAGCAAATTAAATATGCCCACTAATTAGAATGGTTGATGGACCTACAGTTTACGAACTCTGGTGAAAGGTATCATTCTCACCATTGCACTCACACCGATGTGGCATCTTCCCTCCTAATCTCCATTGATGGTGGCAGGAAAGAGTGTCCCTGGAGCCACCTTTGCCCCAAACCTCCTATAACAGACTTACCACATATGGGCTGCTGTTTTGTCCTCAACAGTGAAAAATGCAAGAAACCCACATTTCCAGATTAACCAATAGGACCCTAGGTAATGCAATCATCTAGGCAGCCAGTAAATGAATATTCATTGGGAGGCATTGGGTACTGTGAATTCAACAGTCAGCAGGGCGAACACGAACTCTAAAAGTTTAGGGAAGAGACAGATAACAAAAACACTACCAAGCAAATAAATGAATAATTGCAAACTGTAATACATCATATAAATACATTATTATATGACAAATTATACATATATAATGTATATAATGCATTATATTAAAAAGCTTCAGAAGAATCATGTGCTATTTAAAAGTTTGCTTCTTTTAAAGTCTCCTTAGTCAATCAAGTATATTCCCAAGTGAGCATTGTTTCATATTGCAGACCCACAGTGCCCACATGATATTTTGTGAAAGCAGGTGCTGAATAATTTCACGTGAAATTTTGTGATAATATAGAATTACCACTGGGATAATTCTTCCTTTGGCTTAACCTATTAATTTGTGCAGTATGTAGTCTCTGGACAAACAAGTAGAGATTTAAATATTTTTATTATTTCCCTCAGCTCAGTTTTGTGTCCTAAACCATGATTGAAGAAATTTCTCACCTGGAAAATTACTCTAGGATCTCCTGGGGAACTTTCAAGAAGATAGATGCCTAGCACAATCCTGGACCTATCAAATCAAAATGTTAAGATTGTGGATCTTGAATGTGTGCTTACAAAGTAGTTCTGTTCTCTTCAGGTTAGAAATAATTATCTAAAGCCTTTTTTGGTGGAGAGTCATTTTGATTGCAGAGAGCTTTGGGCTGCCCCTCTCCTCTCCCATCCCTACTTACCCACTGCCACACCACAAAAGATGCTTAAGAAGAAGGGGACATTTCTGATAGTTAACATCTGTTAATTTTCACATATAAGCACTTATATCAGTATCCTCCCTCTAAACTCTGGTCTGTTATTGATTGAAGTTGAAATAAATATTAAAAATAACATTTTATCATGAAAATGTCTCACTGTCACAGATGCTAGGTGCCAAATTCCATGAGGATATTTGTTCTGTGTATTCAAGGAAGACAGAATTATTGGTGAGAAAGATAGAGAGATCGTTATGTATGTTGCTATACAAATAAGCTAACATCATTCACTCTGACAGTTACAATTTTAGGAGAAAGGAACATGTATTCTGTGGTTACGTGGATATGAATACAGAAATAACATGGTATTTACAGTGCTTATTTAGATATCATGGGAACTCTAAATGGCTTTATTAACTGAGATTATTACAAATAACATGTGGGAGAAACATATATAGAACTTTCTGAAGATCTGAAATCTTGAAAAAAAAGATACAAAATTTAAAAAGGATCCTTCCCTATGCATGTGGGGTGAGTGTCCTTTTATGATAATCACCTGTGACCAACAAGGAATAACCAACCAGACCCTAAAAAGGAACTAAGCCTTTAAAGGTGCTCAATGGTGATATCAATAGAAATGTTAACAGGATTTAAGTTCCCTGGTTAGCTTTCTATAAAAGACCAACCTTAAAGGCCCTCACTGGCAACCCTGTTGGGACCCCTCTCACTCTTGAGAGCTTTTTCTGTATCTTCACTTAATAAACTTCTATCACTCAGGCGCCTGGGTGGCTCAGATGGTTAAGCGTCTGCCTTTGGCTCAGGTCATGATCCTGGGGTCCTGGGATCGAGCCCCACAGCAGGCTCCTGGCTCAGCGGGGAGCCTGCTTCTCCCTCTCCCTCTGCCTCTCTCCCTGCTCATGCTTTCTCTCTCTCTCTCTCTGTATCTCTGTGTCTCAAATGAATAAATAAAATCTTTAAAAAAAATAAGAAAATAAACTTCTATCACTTTATTCACTTTCTGTTGTCTACGAGATTCATTCTTCGACTCTGTGAGACAAGAACCTAGCTCTCCTGCATCATATCTATCTATCCATCTGTCATGTATCTATCCATTTTATTTCTGTGATATGATTTCATAGTTTTTATTGTTGTATCTCCAATTCACTATTTACTCTTCAGTGAAATATGTATTTCAGATACTGCATTTTTATCTCTAGAAAACTCTTTCAGCTATTTAAAAATTCTTCATTATATACATGTTTTCCCTGAAATATTTGAGCATGTTTATCATAACTTTTTAAACTTTTTTTGCTAATACCATCAATTGTGTTTCTAGGGTCTGATTTATCTCTTTGCTATGTATCCTATTTTTCTGCTTCCTTATATGTCTGATACTTTTATTTGATGTCAAACATCATGAATTTTATGTTGTTAACAAAAATGAAATAAAACAAAAAGTAAGGCAATCTCTTTCCACTATAATGACACTGAACCTATATTTAAAATATGCAACTCATGAGAATACGAGAATATGATCTGAATCAGCAGAAGGTGCCCACCAATTCTGCAAACTTAATTTTAGGATGCATCCATAGAAGTAGAATAAATGGAGAATGATTTGTCATTGCTACTCTGCACTTGTCGATCACATAAATTCTAGCACCTTACTGTAAGAAGAGCACACATGTATTGGAACCCAACCTAGATGACAACAGGATGAAAGGCTTTCCTTGCTCAGAGCCACCATGCTTCCATTCCCAAAACAATTTAATAGGCACCATTCGTGTGTGTAGGCAAAAAAGTGTGGGTCAAAAAGTGTGGGAGAGAGAACACTGATTTTCTATTTATTTAATAGTACAACTTCTTACCTTTTCCAGTATTTTCAGGAGGCAAATACCTTTTTGCAACGTTCCCTGATAGGCTACTTTGGCAATACTCTGCATGTAAGAGGTGCTATATATAGATACTTAACACAAAAGGGCTGAAGGCTAAGAAAAAGCTGGGTGACTTGAGGTCAAGGGTCCAAGACATCAATGTTCACAGCTTTCAAATACTTGAAGCACTATCACAACGCAGAGTTTTCCTATATGGTTACCAAGGATAGAAAGAGTACTGGGAGTAAGATTTGATTCCATGTGAAGAAATACTTTCTAATATTCGATGAGGTCCTCAGATCAAATGCATGTAGAGAAATACCTTAGCCAGTGGTCTCAAGAGCAGGAGATGAACACATGAAGGGGAAAGCATGGGCTTTGTTGTCATACAGAACTATGTTCTCATCATTTTGGTTTACCTGCTGTGTGACCTTGGGGAAGTTATTTATGCTCTCCAAGCTCCAAGTTTCTTGTTTCTAAATGGTTAAAATTGTCCTCATCTCTCAAGACTTCTCTGAGGGTTAAACAAGATTGTGACTGAAGAGTATTTAGCACAGACCTAGGAGGACAAGGGTGTATTTAATGGTAGACATTATTATCATTGGGGATGCAGGCACTGGAATGGTGGTGATGACAAGTGAACTAGAAAGCCACCTAAAATGGGAAGCAGTGTGAGGTGCACTTTTGATCATGTTATCTGGCAGCCTAAAGTTTAAGAGACACCAAGCTTTAATCTCAACAAAGCACGCAATCAGATAAAGTGAAAACAGATAAACCCTGAAGCAACTAAATAATCAGAAACAGAATTGTATACAGATAATAAGGAGTTTGCTTCCAGAGGAAGTAACATCAGACAGTGAAAGATAAAAATTAGAGAACATTTTAGATGTCTTAATACTTATTAATTCCCCTCCTTAAATCCCTCTTTACTGTATGTTTTATCTTTCAATTTTAAGATCATTTGTTGATGGATTCCAGTAAGAATTCTCCTTCCCAGGGAAATATAATACCCATCACCTACCATTTAATACTGGAATTATGAGCCAGAAAGATATTTTCATGTGTGGCTAATTTTTTTCACCAACTCAGTGTTGCAATAATCTAAAAACTGATTTCTTGATTGTTAAACCATCCTGTGATACACATGCATACTCCAAATCATGCCATTGCCCACGTGGTCAGAAGAATTCAGATGCCTTTCTGCCTACCTACTGCCTGCTGAAAACATGATCTCCCTGGAATACAGAGAGATTGATCTGGTAGAATGTTCATATTTAATGAAATTATGAAACATGAATTTGATGCACTTTTTAGGAGAAAAAATTATTGTGTCCTGAAGCAACATTTCTCAACTGTTTCAGTTTGGAGTATGTGGTATGAAATTCTAAGAGTTCATGAAAAGTTTAGTCTAAGAACACAACTTGTTGGGCACTGTTCCATATTCGTGTAAAAAAAAAAAGTTTGGTGCCTGATTTAGACACTACGGGTAACACAGACTGGAAACATTCGAATCCCATGCCTCCAAACCTCAATCTGTGATGTATTTTATGCCAAGCATTTTCCTTGACCAGTTTAAGCTGTTAGTCTTGATCTTCTCTACCCCCTTCCTACACCATTCTTCAGAAATTCTCATAGACTATTAAACATCTCAAGTTCATAACTATTTAATGGCCACTGACTAGTACATGCTTTTTAGATATGCTAAGTTCAGGACACCAGACCAGCCAGACTAGTCAACCTCTGTTATTCTGAAGTTCTTTGATTAGTTTCCAAAAAACCCTTATCCTGAGCATGTCAAAAGAACTAGGTGGGCCTGGTCCTACCCAGGTCCCTGAAACAGATTTGGATTTGTGTGGATTTAAGCCTCAGCACTTATTTAAAAAAAAGATACGTGAAACTTTCTTGCAAAAATTCTTGAGTAGATACCCAGACATAAAATCATCCACCCATGCTGTCTCTGTGACACTACCTTACCCCTATTATGAAAAGTGGTCCGTGTTGATTACCAAAGCATATTCCTATCCAAAAATTTTTATAGTAGAAGAATGTTCCCTCCCACATACTAGCTACTTTTTTCAACTTTTGTAGATGTGTACCCTGGATGATAAACCTGCAGCCACTTAATGACTACCTGAAACCTGCTCTTGATTTTGTGTTCCTCAGCTCTGAGAAACCCAATTGTCCTAGTCAAATCATAGAGGTATCCTCGGCTGTGTCATCATATCAATCTTCATTTTATTTCATAATGTAGATCACTCACTCCTATTTTTTAAAAGAGTATTTATTTTAGAGAGAGATAGCAAGAGTGGGAGGGGCAGAGGGAGAGGGAGAGAGAATCTCAAGCAGACTCCACACTCAGCACAGAGCTGGGCATGAGGCTCGATCCCACAACCCTGAGATCATGACCTGAGCCAAAACCAAGAGTCTTATGCTTAACCGACTGTACCACCCAGGCCCTCCCAAATCACTCACTCTTATTGACTTGATCCCTAACTCCACTTTGTCACAATCCGATAGGCTTCAATGTCACAGCGTTCATTCATCTCTCACCCAGACCAGTAAAACAGCCTCTAGAACACTCACCTGGTCTTTATTTCTGCCCTTTCTAGTCCTTTCCTCACCTTGTAGCCAGAACAACTTCTCTGAAATGCAAATTAATTATATAGCTTCCCTGCTTAAAACCTTCAATAACTTCCCTTGATTTTATAATAAAACTAAACAAGTTTTTGCATGCCTCTTCCGGCCTCATCAAACACCATTTTTTCCTCTTATACACGATATCCAAGTCACACTGAATTTTTATCCTTGCCTTCAATGTACTATTTACCATCTTAGAGCACCGTACCATACCTACTACATCTTCCCTACCTCTATACCTTAAGTCCAAGTCTGGGCTAAGTACGTCTCATGTAATCCCAAAGCACCCTATATTTTTTCTACTTTAGCACTCAACTCACTACTTTTGCATTTATCTGCTCACAGTTCTTCCTATAAAAGAGTGTCTTTCCACTCCCCATTGAATCTCCCAGCACAGTGCCAGGCACATGAGTAAATATTGTGGAATGAATGATTGAATAATGAATGACTCTTGCCCATCAGACCACTATAGCCACATATTGTTTACATCAGATGCCCAGAAAATGTTAAAAGACTTCATTCAGGTGTTCCACAAATATTTATTGAGTCTTCTCTGTGGAACAGATATGATGCTAGGTTCTACAAATACTCAGCAGGAGTACAATAGATTTATTTTTCTACCCTGTTGTATGTGGCCAAATATCATTTGCCATCAAAAAAGCAGTGTTGTAATACTAGGAAGTATAGTCACTATATATATATATATATACATATACATATATATATATATAGCCTTCATATGATTCAGAGCTTTTCTGTCTACCACCTAATGGTGAGGTTCTGAATCATACTGTGTTAACGTTTCCATTTGCACTTTAGAGCCTGTATTCAAAATGGTCACAAAGAAAATGTTCTCAACCTTCAGCTGGCTCCATACATGAAGAGTTGAATATTCATATATAAGTAACACTAAGTAAGTAATATTAAGCAACATGCACCTTGAAATAAAATTCCTACAAAATGTGCCCAGTCTCCGTTGCTATGAGAAAAGGAATGTGGAGTTCCAAAAGTGCTGGAGAAATGCCTTCCTGTCAGCAATCTTTCTCAGCTCACCGCTGGCTGGCAACGGGTCTCTGGAGGCTTTCTAGTAGTCATAAAAGTATTCATTGAAAAGATGTAGGTTAGACACATCATGTTTATAACAAGAAAATTGAGTTATCCTTCCCAAATGAGAGGAAATGTGCCATCTGGGACAATATATGGTTTCGTTAAAAAAAAACAAAAACAAAAATAAAGACAAGGAGAGACATCACAAGTGTTTGGTCAACTATTGAATAAAGAAAATAAAAGGAGTTTAACATCATCTACATTCTCTTTCACATGAGGCCCAAATGAACAAAATCAGCATTTTCATTATTCCTGAGTCATAAATTATTGTAGGCAAATAGTTTATTGGCTCTTTCCAGGGATGGATTAATCTCTTCTCCATTCATTCATTGGAGTCATGCTTTCTGTTACTTTACTACCTGCCATGACTTGGTAACTAGTATTTTTCTCTTTTCCAGAAAAGCCTAGGAAGCCTTATCCTTTTAGCTCTACAAATAATATTTGCAGACACCAAACAAATGAAATGGGCCATATTATCAACCTAGTGAAATTATATTACACCTTTTCAGCTTTAAGTTGTTCAGTTCATACCCGTCGTTATCTTTTCACTGTCCCTAACCTGTCTTTCCATCATTGTATATCGACTATGAAGACTGCTGTCTCATGCACCATGCTTCAGTTAGCTGTTCATACCTGTTGCTGTGTAGGTGCAGGTGTCTGACTCCTTCTTACTTTCCCTAAAGGAGTGGTACTACTAACTCAGTGATTGCCCCTTCCCCAGTCAACTTCACTGGCAATCTAAGCTCCATCAATTGCTAGGCCATCTTTCTAAAATGTGGCTCTGATGCCCCTCTAAAACTTCTATAGTCTCCCTAATCACCTTTTATGAAGTGATCCTCAGTATTTTCTCGAACTCCTCAAAAATATGGCTGACACATCATGCTTTTCTTCTCCTGGTGATTTTGTGCCTGCATTGCTTTATCTGGTATAACGTTCAACCCTGCCCCTTCCTGAACATCTATCTCAAATGTCCCTCCTCCAAAGAGTCTTTCATGATTTTGCCAACAAGAGATTATCACTTCTTTCTTTGATTTCTCCATGGTATTTATCTGTACCTCGTTGATTACATCAATCTTATGCAGCAGTGTATTATACTGAATTATATGTCTAGTGTTTTCTTTCTTGTTTGTTTTGTTTTTTTATGGTTTTGTTTATACTTTAAAGGCAAAGATTTCTGTTATCAATGGATCTCATCCTCTTATGGAGGGAACTCAACATTTTTAAAATCAATTTATTCAATTAACATGAATTCAAGGAATATCTTACAAATTTTACTCCATGTGTGAGTCTTGCAATTTCATCCTTCGGGGGATAATTCTTATTCTAAGAAACTAGTGTGGTTTGTGGTTTAGAGTCATGGTTTAAGCTGCCCTTAGAAGAATGAAAAACAGCTGGTGTCCAAGGAGCTCTGGAAATTTGTCAATAAACTAATTGTGGAACAGAAGCCAAGAGTAAAGAAGTTTGACTTGCATATCTTAAGCCCTATCTGTTTTATTATTATTATTTAAAAGATACTGTGTTTAGAAAATTAAATATTTCAAATATATATTTTTTACTAAAATCATGGACAAAATATCCAAAGAAAATATTATACAACTATAACATAAATGTCAACACTCTGTGTTCAAATTGCCTCTACTTTATTTACTCAAGGGTACACTGCCATAGCCAAGTACTCAAAAGGAGATAAAATCACTTAATTTTGAGGGACTCTTTTAGAATTTAGGAAAACTTTTTGTTTCAAACTTTAGGTGCATGTGGTAAAATATCATTATACATGATAATAAAATTTCCATTAAAATATATAACAAAATTGATGCTGCTTGTAAACATATAACAGTTCATAGGGACTTCAACTAAATCATCAAATAAAGGTTGATCACTGCCTATACTCAAGAACTGGCTCAAAAAAATAGAGATACAAAGGTGAATAAACATAGATTTAGCACCTAGAAAGCTTGCAAGAACTATACAAATAAGTATAGAACGAGTTTGACAATCATGAGAGCAGAATAACAGACATGAAGGGTTCTTTATAGCTGTTAAAAGAAGGAGAAATTGATGGGGTGCCTGCGTGACTCAGTCGGTTAAGCGACAGACTCTTGATTTTGGCTCAGATCATGATCTCAGGGTTGTGAGATTGAGCCTTGAGTAGGGCTCCCTGCTGCGGGCGTGGAGCCTGCTCAGGATTCTCTCTCTCCTTCTGCCCCTCCCCCCCCAAAAGAAGGAGAAATTGAATATGGTTGTGAGGGTAAAAGAATATCAACAAAGGACATAGCATTCTGATACAAAACTTGAAGGTCAGTGTTGTAAATCATCGAATAAGCTAAGGAAGAGACAGATGGAAAGAGACAGCCTGGGAAGAAGGTTTAGAGAGAAAAATTGTGGGTGAAAGAGATCCAAATCAGGCCAGCATGGTTAACAAAAGCCCTGAGCTGAAGACCGTCTTTGATGAGGCTCCCGTGGCTGCTTTCACACCCTGATGAGGATTTGAACACACAGCTAGCAGTCCTACTGAGCTAAGGGTCCTAAGTGTTTGAGGTACATAGTAAGAGTTAGGAATGGAGCTCCCTTTCAGACTGCTCACAATCCAAATCAATGCTGAACAAGTTAAAATAAAGGTAAATGCTGAATTGAGATCTTTATTTTTCACCTGGCTTAGAGATTAGTCATTTACAGTTTGTGCTCCAACCTCCAAGTGGCTGTTGTACTTCCTTCAGTGCTTCAGTATGAGGGATCATATGAATTATTTCAATGACTCCATTTACTCAAACAGTCCTTCTACCTTACAATTTCATAAAATTGAGCACATTTTTCTAACTAAACTAATCAGTTTTGTCCTTCTTCAGGGCCTTTTCCGTTGCTCTTCCCTCAACCTGGGAAGCTCTTCCCTCCACCTGGGAAGCTCTTCCCTCATCTATCAATGTGGTGGACTCCCTCACCTCTCTCCAGGACACTCTTAGTGAGGCCTTCCCTGGCCACCCTATTAAATTTCACAATCTCACCACAACCAGCTTTATTTTTCTCCACAACTTTATTATCTTCTAATGTACTATGTACTTTATTTATTTATCTTGTTTATTGTCTGGTTTCCCACCCAGGGGGTCAAGGACTGTCTATTTTATTCATGAATGTAACCCCAGTGTTTAGAATAGTGCCTGACATAAAATAAATGCTCAATAAACATTAAATGAATAAATACATGTGCAAAGAATTACATGCAGTATTTACATGACAATTTGAGACAGTCATATTTAATTTTATAGAACTTGCTGTTCCAATTACTGCTTCTCATTAACTTTACTGAGTGAAGGAGGATTTATAAATCATCTACTGACATAACAAGCACTGTATTTGGTTCTTACAAGATAAATCATATCATAGCTCCTATATTTGAGAAATAATAATAGAAGAGAATATGAATACTACAGGATTTCAGCTGGCATTTTAAAGGAGGACACAAAGCCTGACACCTCCAGGGGTTTCCCCCAACAGAGCATTTAATAAACCTTGCCAGTGGAAAGATGTTTCCCAACACAAGCAATGACTTTGAAATTTCATAGACCTAAATTCTAACTCCATTAATACCATTCACTGTCCATACCACCTTGGCCTAGTCATCAACTTTTCTAGGTCTACGTGATTTCATTTGTAAAATGAAGATCACAGTTTTAACCTCATAGGGAGAATGTGAGCTATCAAATGAGATCATCTATGGAAACAATTAGCCAAGTCATTGGCACATGGAAAAACTTAAATAAATGCATGTGAGATGAATGAGTTCTTGATCAGCGGGGGAAAATACAACCAGAAAAATGTGGCTTTTTCAACCATTTATACTGTGTTGTACCCCACCTTTACTCATGATGATCCCTCTGCCTTCAATATCATTAAAATAGTGAATTGTACGTATATTGGTTGGTTATTATCTATATTATTATTCCCATTTTAAAGATAAGGAAATTGAGTCTCACATACATTAAGTGACTAGCACAAAGTCACGAAGTAAGCAGCAGTGTTAGGGTTTGATCTCAGAGGACCTCGCCTCTAAAACACTTCAGCTATCTTGGCCCTACTTTTGTTTGCATAGCGCTGTGATTGGCACCAGGAAGTATTTCCTAAACCCACAGTCTATATATTACACTTTCCTCATTTCACATAGAATCTTATGAATATTTCTCTCCAAATTTATGGTAACTAAAATACTTATTTATTCTTTTTTCTATATCAATATATCACCTTCTAGAAAGTGCTAATGTTTATTGAAGGTCTATCGTGCTAGGCTCTGGTCTAGTTGCTCAACCCCTCAACTCATACTTTCCTGATTACAACCCTATGTGGCAGGTACTACATTTATCCTCATATGCGTGGTGATAAAAATGAAATAAAACATTCACGTAGGTTATATTTCAGGACTGAGGTTTGAACCCAAGCATTTAGATTCCAAAGCCCATATTCTTAATCATGAGAGTATAGTGCTATTCCTACACCAGGACTGATTATATCTTCTTTTCCTCTTTCTTTATTGAAAACTCCTTAGGAAAGTGCATTTTCATAGAGTCTAAGTTGTACTTCTATGAACTATGACTCTCATATTTGGCAAGTCTTTATTTTTCCTTTAACTCTGACATCTGCAATTAGTCAAACTTACAAAGCTTATTTAAATAAAAGAGATGAATTTAGAATCTGATAGAAACACCAGATTTTAGGTCAGCATTTATAAAAAGTTGTTAGTGGTACCACCTCCCGACCTCAACTTAGAAAAACCAGGCTGGTGATCTTCATTGCCTTAAACAGACTCCAAGCTGCGCTCTTAGAAGGTACCGGACCCTTGCATAAATACACAACAAAATTAAAGTAACTTTAAAAAACACAGCTATCCTTTCAATACCAACTCAAGGGTTTTGTTTTAGTTTTTACTTCCTAAGTAGAGTGATTTAAACATAGAGTGCCTATTTTTAAAAGAGCAAAGAATGTGTTCATGGCAAGTTGGAACAGTGTGCAAGTGTGCCGGCTTCACTCTTATCTGAATGACAAAGCATTAAATCACAAAGAGGAAAAAGTCAGCATGTTCTCTGAGAACACAAATAGATTAGCATCAGGAAGAGCCTTGTCCAAGAAAGGGAAGAGACACCTACCCAGAGAATAAATCATGTACACAAAACATATAATTTAAAAAAATTATTTTCAAGAAATGTTTTAGCGGATAAATATGACCATTAGATAAACAAAACACAGAAAAAGTTTCATGTGAATATTTTTTTTTAAAGTGTACCTTTCAAATGTGGTCAGTCAACATACCCCATTCTTTATCTCTGTTTCTTATATAAGACCTGATCCATCAGTTGTTATGGAACTCACAAAAGAAAATGAGGAACCCCCCCCCTTTAATTCTATGATGGAACAAACTTTTATGCCTCCTAGGCATAAAAGAACCTTTCCTAAGTCAAAATGTATAGCAGAGCTCCATATTCCTTAACATATAAACACTCTTTAGGTTCTTCGACGAACAATTTAAATCCAGCGTCCTCACTCAGAACTCAAAACAAATTCTTCTTACCATATATTCCATGTTTGCTGCTGGTGGGAACACCTTGCCCCGAACTTGATTATGATAATCAAGAATGGCGATCATGTCATTCTGCGAAATGTAGCGCTTCCGCCTGGCTTTGGGGATATCCGCAGAATCTAGTTGTGCTTTTAGTGCTGCTTCAATATCAGTGAAATTATTGGTTGGCGAGGATGAGTCAGTGGAATTGAGTAAGACGACGGCACTTGCTTCACAGAGAAGGGAGAACAGGAGAGCGCTGCTGACTGCAGAGATTGCTATCATTTTGAGGGGTGGAGGAGAGGCCACCGAGTTTACTTTGCTTTAAAGCAGAAAGGTAGAGTTAGGGTCTATGAGAAAAGAAAAAAAAAAGGGCCAGTGGGTATGAATTTACAAAGTCATCATTTGGGAGCATCGCTTGATTTGATTTTCTCTGAAAAATTCAAACAAATGTTGAACTCATGCCTAGGAAACAATCTATAGTAGTTGTTAAACATTTCTCTTGGTGTCATGAGGCAGATTCCTAAAAGAAACTTCCTATAGCTAAAGAAAAATAAATAACATGACTACTAACCCTAAAATGAATGTGAACCATTTGCCCCAAATGCCTGCACCACATAATGCACTACTGCATATTTTCAGAAGGGAAATCTTTAGGAATTGAAATTAATCTTGAGAGTGAGAAGGAAAAATGCATCACAGGTAACAACAGAGAATGTGCTGATATTGTGTCCCAGACATATATGGACACCAAGGGATAAAATACAAACAAACAAAAAAAAGTTATAATAAGTCAATCTCATTTCTAAAAAAAAAATAAAATAAAAATGTGAGCTAGTATAAAATCAATGCATGCAAAATAAACTTGTTGAGCTAAAGAGCTTACCTCTGCAGAATGCCAAAATGAATATACTGTTCTTCCACAAATTTAAAGTTCTTTGCTAGGTTGTAGCATGAACTCTTATAAGAGTGTGTCTTTTTACAAGCTCTCAGAGAGCAAAACTCTGCAAGGTTTGAATGCTGCTGGCTGCAGGAGCAGCTAACAGCTTTTATATGTCACAGTCTGCAACTTCCAGAAAGGGCAGTCTTTCTTAGGGTCTTTCCTAGCCAAAATCAAAGGGGAGGGGTTTTGGATAGAAAAAAACAGTGATTGGGTGGCAACCTTTTTATGTGGGTGGTGAGGAAATTGAGTCACACCCACAGCTTACAAAGTACAAACCATAAAAGACAAACCCCTTTTCTCTGGGCTTCCACCTTTTCTGTGAGTGGTTAATTTTCCTCATTTAATGCTTTCTAGTTCCTGGTTCCCATACAAAAAAGAGGAAAAAAAAAAAGACTGAGTTCTTGAAAACACAGACGGCTGAGTAACAAGCAGTACATTTTTTTTTTTTAGGACAGTAAATGACATGGGAGCTGAAAAGAACAAGCTGATATTAAATCAAGAGATCAGCTCACATCATTAATCTGGGTGGCCACAAATATGATTCAAGAGGGATGCCCGGCAAATCAGTAGAAGCCAAACTATAGCATATGATATGAGGATAATAGATGTTCAAGTGGTTGTACTCTCTGTCCCCATGTGGCTTTATTCTTCTAGTTTAGGTATTTATTCTCTCCCTTTGTCTTGTTTCACCCTCTCTCCATTTTTTTTTCTTTGTCCACAGAGTGAGGCAGCAAATTACCTGCCTTTTACCTGCCTTGTATACAATGCAAATGGAGAAGCTCATGACAAATGACAGGAGCCGACAAACATCTGTTTCAGGTTTAAAAGCATATAGTTGAAATCTCAGCAGAGAGAGGCTCAGCCTCTCAGGAAGCATATTGGAGGGCATAGCACAGAGGCCATGAAGAATTTAACAGCAGCAGCTAGCTGCCAACAGTTAGAAGTGCCTTCTCAGAAAGATGGCATTGAAGCAAAATCTGTGTCCAGCAAGAACAAGAGCCAAGAATGTGAATGTTAGGGCAATCTACAATGAAAGGACCCTCAAAACTGTCGTGTGTCATGATATCACTAGTAAAATGTGGACCATTCACAGTCAGTGGCAACAGGAATCCTGGAGAATACACACTATTCAGTTTAGGAACTTACTTAACATGCACTGACTTGTCCAGTTTACCAACGTGATTGTCTCCTGCATATTTCAGCAGAAAGAGTACTATGTGAATTTACAGTCATCAGAAATGACGGTCATGTGGTTAGAAACACACCAGACTCGGAGCCAAGTTTCCTGGGCTATATTCCCAGTTGGGTCTTCAGCACTCTGTGTGGCCTGATGCATACTGTTTAACTCTTCATGGTGCAGCCGAAACTGGGAGGCAAAAGGTACATATCCTATGGTGAGATCGACATCATCCAAATCCTTAAGAGAGCAGTAAGGCATTTGAAACCAGAGGTTTCTTTGAATTTCAAAGTACAGTGATGGTTGCAGTCTTAGATGTTAACATGTGTCAAGTGCCACTGTATTTTAATGAGCTCCTAACTAAAGTGAAGTCATTTTAGGAGAGCTTACCATACAATACTGAAAGCTGTAAATAAGAATTAATTAACACTGTAGAACTGGAAAGGCAAGAACATAAAAGCACAGGAGGTGAGCAGGAAGAGTATAAAACATTAGAGCAGATTGAGAGAATGCAGGTGGCTGTTCATAGTTATAGATGCTTAACAACTGGAGCTGTCCAGCTAGGGTCTCACCCTTCAGAAGGTACTCATGGCACCTTGAATGAATCTCAAGAACACAGTGATAAGGATTCCTTAATTGAATAGGAAGTTAGGCAACATACTCCCTGTGGTCATCCAGTTCAAAGATCCCAGGACCTTTGAGAGTTTAGTGCTAGCACTGATTAGCCTATATCTTTCAACATATCTCATACGGCCCTCCAGCAAAAATGAGACTAAAGGACTTTTGTTACCTAAACAGCAGAGATGAGCCTTTCTTTCTCCAGGGTGGCTGAGCTCTTGCTTAGAGACTCATAAAAATCAACCATTGCTTTCAAGGTTACCTCTTTGTCATGTACACTCAGAGATATTGCCCATCACTTGAGGTTCGAATTAAGGGACTCCCATGGGGATAAAAATGCATTACTTGAGAAATACGTCTGAACGATAAATGAGTTTCCTCTAAGAGGAAATAGAGGGATAGAGGAGGAGAAAGAGAAAGAAGGAATTTCTGAGTTGGACCTAAATGGGAGATTACCTCTTTGAGTCCAATTACATGAGGACAGAGCTGATAGTTGCTTAATCCTGAGACCCTGAGGCATGTCAATGATTTCAGATGTCTTTCAACACACATGGATTATATTGTGGAATTTCAGACTATTAAGGAAACCCACAAGGCTATGGAATCATAAAAGAAAAGACCTGTGGGAGGAGAATTAAAAATTCTGCCTCCAAGCAGATGTTATTGCCAGGAGTATTTGAAATGCTTTGGAAGTAATTTTAATTTTAAAACACTTGCAAAATTAAGGGGCATACATCCAAGTTGCCAATAAGAGAGCTATTAATGAACAACTAACAATGAGGTGGTTCTTTATAAGATATCTTCTCGAAAAAGACCACTAACATGTTTAGAAACCTTAGGGGAATGCTTGCCAACAGTGACAGAAATGGAATGTAGCTACATTACTGAAACAAAAAAACAAAAACACACGTGTAACATATACAGTTCGTAGCAACTATTGTCTACCTTGAAAGCTGTGAGAAAATGGTTGTGATTTTTAAAATGAATTAAGATATAAATATCCCAGAATAGCACACTTGCTTAACTAAAGGTACTGTGTGTGTGTGTGCAAATGTATGTGTAGCTTTGATCTAAAACCTATCTAATCAAAATTTGTTCTATAGACTAGTAACATTGACATTGCCAGGCAGCCTGTTAGAAATGCAGAATTTCGGGCCCTCTCTCTGAATTAGAATGCATTTTATTAAGATTCTCTGATGACTCATATGCTTTTTTAAGGTTTGAGAAATACTATCTAAATCACTTTTTTTCAGAGACACAGAGACATAACCATATGACCATTAAATAAACTATTGTAAAAATCCATTGATCTAGTAACATGGGGAGAAGAAAAGACAATATAGGTGTATATGTATTTTTGATATAGGGGATACAAGTCAACTTGTGCTTCATAAGGAAGAAAGGTCATGGGGAAAGTACCTATATATAATAACTCCCGAAGAAATTACTTAGTAGTGGAGGGTCAGAGTCTTTTTAAGACTGTTATTTAATTCATATTAAATAGATTATTGAAACAATGGAATGCAGTATACATGAAAGTGCTTTGTAAATTGTGACATGTTATATAAACAGAAACTATAATTGTATTCTCTCACCTCCAGGACAGAAGCTCCAATCATCCTTCGCTCCTCACTCTGTTTCACATACCCACTAGTTCTGTAAAATATGTGGATTTATTTTATTTTTATTTAAGCATTGTTGACACACAATGTTACATTAGTTTCAGGTGTACAACTTAGTGATTTGACAAATTTATACATTTTGCTATGTTCACTACAAGTGTAGCTACTATCTGTCCCATTACAGCATCACTCTTACAATATCACTTCCTATATTCTTTATGCTGTAACTTTTATTCCCATGATTTATTCATTCCGTAACTGGAAGCCTGTATCTCCCACTCCCTTTCCCCATTTTACCCAAACCCCCACCCCATCTCACCTGGCAACCATCAGTTGTGTATTTTATCTCTGAAATGTCTCACCAAACTACCCCCATTTTAATAGCATTATTATGTCTTCTTTTTTTATTTCTCTATTTTTCAGTTTTATTTATTTATTTAATCATTCAGTTAGTTTTTATTTTAATTCCAGTTAGTTAATATACAATATTATAGTAGTTTCAGGGGTACAATATAGTGATTCAACAATTCCATACATCACCTGGTGCTCATTCTGACAAGTGCACTCCTTAATTCCCATCACCTATTTCATGCATCTCCCCCACCTCCCCTCTGGTAACCATCAATTTGTTCTCTACAGACTCTAAGAGTCTGTTTCTTGGTTTCTCTCTCTTTCTCTAAATCACTATTATGACTTCTTAAAGTTAATCCCATTATCTTTTTCTAGAATTACTCTAGTGTCTCTCCTCTCATTCATTAGTCACATTGCTTTTTGATACCTTCTTGAAAAGCAAACAGAATCATTTCACTCACGTATATGTAATACTCTTGGCGTCCATTGTCCATAGGATCAAGTTTAAGTGCCTGGACCTTAAAGGGGTCTTGAGATTATAAATCAATTATATGTTATTATTAAAAAAGCTCAGTAAACTATAAGATAACATTGCATAAATTGTGTATTAACTTCTCTTTAATATTTTCTTTCTTAATTACAAGTCTCAATAGCATTCTAGAGTCATCAGCATTTGCAGATGTCTAATGAGCTTTGCAAAATTTTCACAGATTAACCATTAATAATTACTAATCAATTTATGACATTTCAGATAAAAGGTTGATATCCAAGATCTATAAAGAACTTACCAAACTCAACACCCAAAATTCAAATAATCCAGTCAAGAATGGGCAGAAGACATGAACAGATACGTCTCCAAAAAAGACATACAAATGGCTAACAGACACATGAAAAAATGTTCAACATCACTAGCCATCAGGGAAATACAAATTAAAAGCACAATCAGATACCACCTTACACCAGTTAGAATGGCCATAATTAACAAGACAGGAAATAACAAGTGTTGGCGAGGTTGTGGAGAAAGGGGAACCCTCTTACACTGTTGGTGGGAATGCAAGCTGGTACAGTTACTCCAGAAAACAGTATAGAGGTTCCTCAAGACGTTAAAAATAGAGCTACTCTATGATCCAGTGATTGCACTACTAGATATTTACCCCAAAGATAAACATGTGGTACAAACAAGGGGCACATGCACCCTAATGTTCATAGCAACAATGTCCATAATAGCCAAATTGTGGAAGAAGCCAAGATGTTAAAGAAGATGTGGTTCATATATACAATGGAATATTACTCAGCCATCAGAAAGGATGAATACCCACCATTTGCATCGACATAGATGGAACTGGAGGGTATTATGCTAAGTGAAATAAGTCAAGCAGAGAAAGACAATTATCGTATGGTTTCATTCATATGTGGAACATAAGGAAAAGAGCAAAGGACCACAAGAGAAGGGAGGGAAAATTGAATGGGAAGAAATCAGAGAGAGAGACAAACCATGAGTGACTCTGGACTCCAGGAACAAAACTGAGGGTTACAAAAGGGAGGGAGTGGGGTGGGGGGATGGGGTAACCAGGTGATGGGTATTAAGGAGGGCACGTGTTGTGATGAGCACTGGGTATTATACACAACTAATGAATTGTTGAACACTACAACAAAAACTTATGGTGTACTGTATGCTGGCTAACTGAACATAATAAAATATATATATAAAATGTGTATTTATATAACATAATAAAAAAAAAATATATATATATATACTTAGAGGGTAACTGATGAAGGGTGAGGCCTTGTAAGAATAATAGAGTTTTACTGTCTAATATGTATTTCCATTTATAATGTTATAGAGAATCACAAATTTAGTGGATTCAGAAAATGTGCAGAATAAACATACAAAATATTCTCAAATTTTGAGCTCTTTGTCTAATTAATATTATATATAGATATATAAAATATATAGTTGATATGTTATATACTTATATAAATTTTATATATTATGTAATAAATATATATAATTATGATACATAATACCAAAATACTGCATTTTCAAAATATTTGAGAAATTCTATAAAATAAATATAATACTATCTATATATAGTATAATTTATTTTACTATATTACTCTGTATTGTTGAAACCAGATTCAAGTTTCTGCATTTTAATTCACCATTATCTCTCTCTTTTTTTTAATCTTTCTTACAAAAGTGATTAGGAACTAAATGTAACATAATGATATTTGAATGATTATTCCAACTTCTCTGTGTTTATTTTTCTTCAAGGAAAAAAAAACCTTTTAGATTTTCTGTATTTTAAAAGCATTAAAATTAACAATTTTAAGTGTGACCAAACTTGAGCTTTCTCATTGGAAATAGTTGTGAAAATCATAGTTCCAAAACAGGCTTTTAAGTCCCTGACAAAACTTGATTTTAAAATAAACAAATAATACAAAATAATAAAAAACAGTTGTTAAATGAATATTTAATGTAAGAATAGAACAAAATTGTTTTAATTCATACAAGATCTTCAAAACTTAACCTTCATCTAAAAAAGGGGAAGCTATTACAGAATTTGCTCCAGCAAAACAAAGCAATAAATAAAGATATAGATATGTAATCCAAGAAATAGTTCTACATAAGAATTTAAAAAAAAGGGGAATTCCAATGATGATGGTGAAGGGAATTATCACAATAAAAGCTTTGTGTAGCCTGGAGAGCAGCCAGTCTAGATTGGAAAAGAATTACAAAGAGTCCCAATATAGAGTGTTTCCAAGGAAAAATAACTGAAATTGATGGATATTATAATACTTTTTAAATATGCTGAGAGTATTTTTATAAAACAGTGTAGGAGGAAAGAAGTATAATTACAGAATACTATGTGATTCTACTATGAATATTTATAAATGCATAATAATATAAACAATGAATAGTTCTATAACCCCAAAATATGAAATTACTCTATGGTAGGATGAAGAAAAGAGAAGTGTGAATTTGTATGTTTATTGGGAAGGGGGTGGTGCTTGAAAGAGAACTTAATACTCACCTTTGTTACAGGAAATGTTTAACTTACCAATTACTGCGTAACAAATTGTCCCAAGTTATAGGTTAAAACAACAATAAATATTAATTATTTCACACAGTTTCTGTAGGTTAGGAATTAGGGAATAACTTAGCTGATACTCTGGCTCAGGATCTCTGATAAGATTGCAGTCAAGATGTTGGCTGAGAGGGGGCGGAGCAAGATAGTGGAGGAGTAGGAGACCTGGATTTCATCTGGTCTCAGGAATTCAGCTGGAGAGGGATCAAACCATTCTGAACACCTACGAACTCAACAGGAGATCGAAGAAAAGAATAGCAGCAACTCTCTGAATAGAAAAGTGACCACTTTCTAGAAGGTAGGACTTGCGGAGAAGTGAATCCAAGGCGATATTCGGGAGGATAGACGGCAGGGGAGGGGATCTCTGTCGACCGCTTCTGGCAAGTGATAGAGCAGTGGAGCCCCAAATTGGAACTTTTAGAAGTCAGCTCTGCTGAGGGACGTCACTCCAGTGGCTAAGTGGGGGGTGGAACCCTCATTGGGACAGTGTGGTCTCAGGACCCTCGGGGTCATAAGAAGACCGGGGGTGCCTGAGTGCGGCAGAGCTCCCAGGTATCGGAGAGGGGAAGCCAGCTGCAGAGACAGAGCAGAGTCGCGGGCTCTCAACTCGAGGTTTCCATAAACCATGATCCGCGTCATAGTCAGGCCACTTCTCCTCCAGCAGGGACCCAACAAGCGGCAGATCTGGGGAGACTCCCCTTTCTCCCCCAGGAGGAGTGGCGCGGGAGCACACTGCAGGGATCTGCTGGGTTTGGAGACTCCACACGGGGTCGGGTGCCAGAGATAGAAACGCTCGATCACAGGCCAGGTGAGCACGGAGTGTGGCCGGAGACCGGGGAGACTGGAGTGACTGACTGCTTTTCTCTGTGGGCGCACTGAGGAGCGGGGCCCTGAGTTCTTGGCTCCTCCGGGGCGGAGAGTGGGAGGTCATCATTTTCACTCTTGTCCTCCAAAGCTGTATGGAAAACTTGCAGTGAAAAAAAGCTCCTGAGAGCAAACCCGGGCAGATTGCTTAGCCTGGACTGGCAAGGGCGGGGCAATTCCGCCTCCGGCAAAGACATTTGGGAACCACGGCAACAGGCCCCTCCCCCAGAAGATCAGCAAGAACAGCCAGCCAAGACCAAGTTTACCAATCAATGAGAACGGCAGAACGCCAGAGCTAGGGGAATACTGCACATAGAATCCATGGCTTTTTAACCAGGATTCTTTAGTATTTCAAAGTTAATTTTTTTTAACTTTTTTTTTCTTGGATTTTTCTTTTTCCCCTTTTAACCAACATCTTATCAATCCTTTTTCAAAAAATTTTTATTTTTCATTTTTAGAGTCATATTCTATCACTTCATAATAGTTACCCTTATTTTTGGCATATATATATAAGTTGTTCTCTCTAAAATTTTGAGATACAGTTTCTTCTAACAGATCAAAATATACCCTAAATCTCTAGTGTATGGCTTTGTTCTACTCTCCTGCCTGATCACGTTCTCTCCCTTTTTTTCATTTTTCTTTTGTTTAAATCGTCTTCTTTCTTTTTTCAAACAATTTCTTATCTGATCAATTTCTTTTACAGAATTTTTTATAATTTTCATCTTTAAAATCATATTCCATCCCTTCATCGTATTAGCCTTTATATTTGTAAATATATAAGTTTTTCTTTCTTTAAAATTTTGGGAGGCACTTTCTTCTAACAGACCAAAATACACCCAAAATCTAGTGTGTGTCACTGATCTATGCACCAGCTTGATCATATTGGATCATATTGTTTTCTTTTTGTTTTGTTCGGTTTTTGTTTATTTTTATATTTTTCTTTTTCTTTTTCCTTTCTTTCCCTTTCTTTTCACCCAATTTCGGGTCTTTTCTGATTTGTTTAGAGTATATTTTCTGGGGACATTGTTACCCTGTTAGCATTTTGTTCTCTCATTCATTATTCTCCTCTGGGCAAAATTACAAGAAGGAAAAAATCACCTCAACAAAAAGAACAACAGGCAGTACCGACTGCCAGGGACCTACTCAATACAGACATTAGTACGATGTCGGAACTAGAGTTCAGAATGATGATTTTAAAGATATTAGCTGTGCTTAAAAAAGCATGGAAGTTATTAGAGAAACCCTTTTTGGAGAAATAAAAGAACTAAAATCTAACCAAGTCAAAATCAGAAAGGCTATTAATGAGGTCCAATGCAAAATGGGGGCACTAACTGCTAGGATAAATGAGGCAGAAGAGAGAATTAGTGATATAGAAGACCAAATGATGGAAAATAAAGAAGCTGAGAAAAAGAAAGATAAAGAACTACTGGATCATGAGGGCAGAATTCTAGAGATAAGTGATACCATAAGACGAAACCACATTAAAATAATTGGGATCCCAGAAGAAGAAGAAAGAGAGAGGGGGGCCGAAGGTATATTGGAGCAAATTATAGCAGAGAACTTCCCTAATATGGTGAAGGAAACAGGCATCAAAATCCAGGAGGCACAGAGAACCCCTCTCAAAATCAATAAAAATAGGTCAACACCCCGACATCTAATAGTAGAACTTATGAGTCTCAGAGACAAAGAGAAAATCCTGAAAGCAGCTCAGGAGAAGACATATGTAACATACAATGGTAGAAACATTATTGGCAACAGACCTATCCACAGAGACCTGGCAGGCCAGAAAGGACTGGCATGATATCTTCAGAGCACTAAACGAGAAAAATATGCAGCCAAGAATACTATATCCAGCTAGGTTGTCATTGAAAATGGAAGGAGAGATAAAAAGCTTCCAAGACAAACAAAAACTAAAGGAATTTGCAAACACGAAACCAGCCCTCCAGGAAATATTGAAAGGGGTCCTCTAAGCAAAGAGAGAGCCTAAAAGCAGCATAGACCAGAAAGGAACACAGACAATATACAGTAACAGTCACCTTACAGGCAATACAGTGGCAATAAATTCATATCTTTCAATAGTTACCCTGAATGTGAATGGGCTAAATGCCCCAATCAAAAGACACGGGCTATCAGATTGGATAAAAAACAAGACCTATCAATATGCTGTCTGCAAGAGACACATTTTAGACTCAAAGACACCCCCAGATTGAAAGTGAGGGGGTGGAAAACCATTTACCATCCTAATGGACACCAAAAGAAGCTGGGGTGGCAATCCTTATAACAGACAAATTAGATTTTGAACCAAAGAATGTAATAAGAGATGAGGAAGGACACTATATCCTACTTAAAGGGTTTATCCAACAAGAAGATCTAACAACTGTAAATATCTATGCCCCTAACCTGGGAGCAGCCAATTATATAAGGCAATTAATAACAAAAGCAAAGAAACACATTGACAACAATACAATAATAGTGGGGGACTTTAACACCCCCTCACTGAAATGGACAGGTCATCTAGCAAAAGATCAACAAGGAAATAAAGACTTTAAATGACACACTGGACCAAATGGACTTCACAGAGATATTCAGAACATTCCATCCCAAAGCACCAGAATACACATGCTTTTCTAGTGCCCATGGAACATTCTCCAGAATAGATCACAACCTAGGTCACAAATCAGGTCTCAACCAGTACCAAAAGATTGGGATCATCACCTGCATATTTTCAGACCACAATGCTTTGAAACTAGAACTCAGTCACAAGAGGAATGTTGGAAAGAACTCAAATACATGGAGGCTAAAGAGCATCCTACTAAAGAATGAATGGGTCCACCAGGAAATTAAAGAAGAATTAAAAAAATTCATGGAAACCAATGAAAATTAAAACACAACTGTTCAAAATCTTTGGGATGCAGCAAAGGCAGTCCTGAGAGGAAAGTATATAGCAATACAAGCCTTTCTCAAGAAACAAGAAAGGTCTCAAATACACAACCTAACCCTACACCTAAAGGAGCTGGAGAAACAACAGCAAATAAAGCCTAAACCCAGTAGGAGAAGAGAAATAATAAAGATCAGAGCAGAAATCAATGAAATAGACACCAAAAGAACAGTAGAACAGATCAACGAAACTAGGAGCTGGTTCTTTGAAAGGATTAACAAGATTGATAAACCCCTGGCCAGACTTATCAAAAAGAAAAGAGAAATTACCCAAATCAACAAAATCATGAATGAAAGAGGAAAGATCACAACCAACACCAAAGAAATACAAACAATTATAAGAACATATTAGGAGAAACTCTATGCCAGCAAATTAGATAACCTGGAAGAAATGGATGTATTCCTAGAGATGTATCAACTACCAAAATTGAACCAGGAAGAAATAGAAAACATGAACAGACGTATAACCACTAAGGAATTTAAAGCAATCATCAAAAATCTCCCAACAAACAAAAGCCCAGGGCCAGATGGCTTCCCAGGGGAATTGTACCAAACATTTCAAGAAGAATAAATACCTATTCTTCTGAAACTGTTCCAAATGGAAGGAAAACTTCCAAACTCATTTTATGAGGCCACCATTACCTGGATCCCAAAAGCAGACACATGAAAAGGAGAATTACAGACCAATATCCTTGATGAACATGGATGCAAAAATTCTCACCAAAATACTAGCCAATGGGATCCAACAGAACATTAAAAGGATTATTCACCACGACCAAGTGGGATTTATCCCTGGACTGCAAGGTTGGTTCAACATCTGAAATCAATCAACGTGATACAATACATTAACAAAAGAAAGAATAAGAATCATATGATCCTCTCAACAGATGCAGAAAAAGCATTTGACAAAGTACAGCATCCTTTCTTGATCAAAACTCTTCAGAGTATAGGGATAGAGGGTACATACCTCAATATCATAAAAGCCATCTATGAAAAACCCACAGCGAATATCATTCTCAATGAGGAAAAACTGAGAGCTTTCCCCCTAAGGTCAGGAACACAGCAGGGATGTCCACTGTCACCACTGCTATTCAACATAGTATTAGAGGTCCTAGCCACAAAGAAATCAAAGGCATCCAAATCAGCAAAGAAGAAGTCAAACACTCACTCTTTGCAGATGATATGATACTTTATGTGGAAAACCCAAAAGACTCCACCCCAAAACTGCTAGAACTCATACAGGAATTCAGTAAAGTGGCAGGATATAAAATCAATGCACAGAAAACAGTGCCATTCCTATACACCAACAACAAGTCAGAAGAAAGAGAAATTAAGGAGTCGAACCCATTTACAACTGCACCCAAAACCATAAGATACCTAGGAATAAATCTAACCAAAGAGGCAAAGGATCTGTACTCAGAAAACTATAACATACTCATGAAAGAAATTGAGGAAGACACAAAGAAATGGGAAAAAGTTCCATGCTCATGGGTTGGAAGAACAAATATTGTGAAGACGTCAATACTACCTAGAGCAATCTACACATTCAATGCAATCCCTATCAAAATGCCATCCACTTTTTTCAAAGAAATGGAACAAATAATCCTAAAATTTGTATGGAACCAGAAAAGACCCCAAATAGCCAGAGGAATGTTGAAAAAGAAAAGCAAAACTGGTGGCATCACAATTCAAGCTCTATTACAAAGCTGTCATCATCAAGACAGTATGGTACTGGCACAAAAACAGACACACAGATCCATGGAACAGAATAGAGAGCCCGGAAATGGACCTTCAACTCTATGGTCAAGTAATCTTCGACAGAGCAGGAAAGAATGTCCAGTGCGAAAAAGACAGTCTCTTTAACAAATGGTGTTGGGAAAATCGGACAGCCACATGCAGAAAAATGAAACTGGACCATTTCCTTACACCACACACAAAAGTAGACTCAATGGTTGAAAGACCTCAATGTGAGACAGGAGTTCATCAAAATCCTAAAGGAGAACACAGGCAGCAAATTCTTCGACCTCAGCTGCAACAACTTCTTCCTAGAAACATCGCCAAAGGCAAGGGAAGCAAGGGCAAAAATGAACTATTGGGACTTCATCAAGATAAAAACTTTTGCACAGCAAAGGAAACAGTCAAAAAACCAAAAGACAACTGACAGAATGGGAGAAGATATTTGCAAATGACATATCAGATAAAGGGCTACTATCCAAAATCTATAAAGAACTTATCAAACTCAACACCCAAAGAACAAATGATCCAGTCAAGAAATGGGCAGAAGACATGAACAAACATTTTTCCAAAGAAGACACCCAAATGGCCAACAGACACATGAAAAAGTGCGCAACATCGCTCGCCATCAGGGAAATCCAAATCAAAACTTCAATGATATATCACCTTACACAAGTCAGAATGGCTAAAATTAACAAGACAGGAAATGACAGATGTTGGTGGGGATGCGGAGAAAGGAGAAAGGGAAACCCTCCTACACTGTTTGTGGGAATGCAAGCTGGTGCAGCCACCCTGGAAAACAGTAAGGAGGTTCCTCAAAAAGTTGAAAATAGAGCTACCATAAGATCCAGCAATTGCACTACTGTGTATTTACCCCAAAGATACAAATTTAGGGATCCAAAGGGGTATGTGCACCCCGATGTTTATAGCAGCAGTGTCCACAATAGCCAAACTGTTTAAAGAGCCAAGATGTCATCGACAGATGAATGGATAAAGAAGATGTGGTATAACAATGGAATATTATGTAGCCATCAAAAGGAATGGGATCTTGCCATTTGCAATGACGTGGATGGAACTGGAGGGTGTTATGCTAGTGAAATAAGTCAATCAGAGAAAGACATGTATCATATGACCTCACTGATATGAGGAATTCTTAATCTCAGGAAACAAACTGAGGGTTGCTGGAGTGGTGGGGGGTGGGAGGGATGGGGTGGCTGGGTGATAGACATTGGGGAGGGTATGTGCTACGGTGAGCGCTGTGAATTGTGCAAGACTGTTGAATCACAGATCTGTACTTCTGAAACAAATAATGCAACATATTTTAAGAAAAAAGACAAAGAAGAAGATAGCAGGAGAGGAAGAATGAAGGGGAGTAAGTCAGAGGGGGAGATGAACCAGGAGAGATGATGGACTCTGAAAAACAAACTGAGGGTTCTAGAGGGGAGGAGGGTAGGGGGATGGGTTAGCCTGGTGATGGGTATTAAAGAGGGCACATTCTGCATGGAGCACTGGGTGTTATGAACGAACAATGAATCATGGAACTCTACACCAAAACAAATGATGTAATATATGGTGATTAACATAACAATAAAAATTAAAAAAAAGAAGATGTGGTATATATATATATATATATATATATATATATATATATACATACATATACA